>NW_013657632.1:59025-104137 GCF_000142905.1 Thecamonas trahens ATCC 50062
CATAACTGGTACTCTCAAACGGTCGGGCAAATACTTTTTGTTTGTGGTGGGCTCGCCAATCGCACCTCCCCCCCCCCCGTCCCTCCTCTTCCCCCCCTCTCGCCCTCTATGGCAGCAGCCTCTGGGCGCTCACCGAACCACTCCACTACCCATTGACAGCCATGGCATACAGGGGAGGAGGAGCCAATGGTGGCATGGCCTACGGGGACAAAGACAAGCCGGTACGTGCTGCAGGGGGGGGGGGGGGGGGGGGGGAGGAGGGCTCACAGAGCTTGCCCACGAGTCGCACACTCACCGACACAAGGGCGCGGGCAAGAGTAGGTGTATGACGGTAGACGGCACCGCAAAGCGATTGTTCGGCGGACGATCGACTTTCATGCACCGACAACGCTGCTTGTGGAGCAACGGCCTTTTCTGCGTGGGCCAGAGGACCTCAAGGGCGTGCAGAAGCCCAAGGAGTGGTCGCTGGAGCTGCTCCCCCGGCGGCCTACTGGAACAACCCGGTGACCTCGCTTTGCTCGCGCTTTGCGCACACCTCGACCAACAAGCAGCCATTTCCGGTCAACGCGGTCTGCTGGACTCCCGAGGGCCGGAGGCTGGTCATGGGGGTGAGCTCGGGCGAGTTCTCGCTGTGGAATGGGCTCTGCTTCAACTTTGAGACGCTGCAGCAGAGTCACGACAAGGCGGTGCGGGCCATGGAGTGGTCGCACGACGAGGACTGGATGATTTCGTGTGACGACGCCGGAGTGGTCAAGTACTGGCAGCCCAACTTTAACAATGTCAAGACGCTGCAGGCGCATGAGTCGCCCATCCAGGACATCTCGTTCTCGCCGACAGACATGAAGTTTGTGACGTGCTCGGACGACACCTCGCTCAAGATCTGGGACTTTAACAACGTGCGCGAGGAGACAAGCCTCTACGGCCACCAGTGGGAGGTCAAGACTGTCCAGTGGCATCCGGAAAAGTGCCTCATTGCCTCGGGCTCCAAGGACCGACTCATTAAGCTGTGGGACGCGCGGACCGGCAAGAGTCTCACCTCGATCCACGCCCACAAGGAGTGCGTCCAGTCTGTCCACTGGAACCCTGTGAACGGCAACTGGCTGCTCTCGGGCTCGCGCGACCAGCTCATCAAGCTCTTCGACATTCGCATGATGCGTGAGGTTCAGAGCTTCCGCGGCCACTCCAAGGAGGTGTGCTCCGTCCGCTGGCACCCTATCCACGAAGAACTGTTTGCTTCCGGCGGCTCGGTTGGTGATGTGCTGTTTTGGCTTGTTGGCCACGACGACGTGCAGGACTCGATCCTCAACGCCCACGAGTCGCAAGTCTTTGCCCTCGACTGGCACCCGATGGGTCACATCCTCACTTCCGGCTCCAACGATCGCTCCGCCAAGTTCTGGTCGCGCCAGCGCATGGGCGACACAGAGCGCGAGCTGTACAACCCGGAGGCCCGCAAGGCCGCTCGCATGATGGCCCTTCACCAGCAGGTCGCCGCTACCCAAGTCTCGTCTACAGAAGTCACCGAGTTCTCTACACCGCTGGCCGGCTTTGGCCTCGACGCCGACACCAAGCTCGCGGTCCCAGCCCTCCCACTCAAGGCAAATCCCGAGGTCGCCGCACAGGTCGCAGAAGCCACACGCAACATCAAGTCATCGCTGGTCAAGCCCGAGAATGGTGCTCGCCGCGGGCCGGAGACCAAGTTTGTCCCGCCAGGCGCCCGCCCGCTGCCGCCTGGCATTCGCGGCCCACCGCGTCCGCCCATGCGTGGCCCGCCTCCATCCATGCGAGGCCCGCCACCGCCCATGCGTGGCCCACCGCCCGGCATGCGCGGCCCGCCGCCGCCCGGCATGCGCGGCCCGCCGCCGCCCGGCATGCGTGGCCCGCCGCCCATGCGCGCCAACATGCGTGGCCCTCCCGGCCCACCACCACCAGGCTACGGCCGTGGCCCGCCTGGTCCGTCTGGCCCGCCTGGTCGCCCGCCCCCGGGCTACGGCCGCGGTCCGCCGCCGCCGGGCCCTCCGCCGCCGGGCATGCACAGCGGCCCTCCGCCTCCAGGCATGCGCGGTCACCCCGGCCCGCCGCCCAGGGGCCGTGGACCGCCGCCGCGGCGATGAGTCTTGGCCGCCACATTGACGTAAACTACCAGAGAGCCAGCAATCACGGGCCATCCATCGCCGGCTGCCCCGATAGCCATCGGCACGAACACCACCGCGCCAACTCGGCTGCGTCATTGCGCCAGCCAGTCAACCCGTGGCAGAGACGGCCCGTCACACCCGACTCTCACAGCCTATGTGGCGGATCGGTGCTTCGGTACGTGGGCTTCAATGCACCTCCCTGACTATTCCCCTCCTCCCCCCCCACCCCCACCCCCCACCCCTACCCGCTTGTCCCCTCGCCCGTTGCCGGCTTGCCCTTGCCTCGGAAGCCGCCGTGTCGGACGATCCGCAGCAGCAAGGCGACCGACAGCGGTGGGAAGCCGGGGGAGGTGCTGGCCGGACAGAGGGCCCTCGCAATGGCAGGTAGACGGCGACAGGCGAAAGTGGCGAGCAACTCACACCCAGGAATGCTACGGGGATGGGTGCGGAGTCGGCGTGGACAGCTGGCGCCGCGGGTAGCCCCGGCGCTCGGGCCATGGCGGCTCGTCTGACGCGCTCGGCGGCCAGTACGTCTGCAGTGTGTTCGGGTGGGCGCGTCAACACAGGTCTGGCCAGCGTGATGCCGGCGTCGCTGGCGTTTGCGCGCCACGCAGGAAGCGGACAGCTCCGTGGGATGGCGACCGAGGCCGGTGGGCCGCTCAGCGCTGTCCGCGGATGGATGCAGAACGCCATCAAGGGCTTTGAGAACTTTGACGAGGGCGGGGCGAGGAAGCGCAAGGCTGGCGACGATGCGGCAAGTAAGGAGAGCGGGAGTGAGCAAAGAGCACGGCCGGAGAAGAAGAAGGGCGAGGATGGCGGAAGTGGCAAGCCGCCGCCGCCGGAGAACGAGCCGTCGACGGCGACGGTGGCGTCGCTGGTGGCGTCGATCGGGCTCTTTGGTGCGGTGCTGTATATGATGCCGAGCCGTGAGGCTGCCGACGGCGGCCCGCGCGAGATGACGTTCCAGGACTTTAAGCGCGACTACCTCTACACCGGCAAGGTCGACCGGCTGGAGGTGATGAACGGCGAACAGGTGCGGGTGTTTGCGTACGACTATGTTCCTGGTGGGGCGGACGGGACAGAGAGCGTGGCGCTCGAGGAGACGCCCGGCACCTCGATAGGGCTGGGCAAGGCGCCCAAGTTTGTGGGTGTTTTCTCGATCGGGTCTGTGGAGACGCTTGAGCGGCAGATGGACGAGGCGCAGTGGGAGCTGGCACTTGCGCCGGAGGACTACGTGCCGATCACGTACAAGTCGGAGATGATGATGTCGTCGATCATGATGGCAGCGCTTCCGACGCTTGTGCTCATCGGGTTCTGGATCTGGGCCATGCGGCGGTTTTCGGGAGGCGGAGCCGGGCCAGGCGGACCGGGCGGCTCGGGACCGGGCTCGCTCCTCTCGATCACCAAGGCCAAGACGACGACGGCCGGGAGCGTGGCGGTCCCGGTCAAGTTTGCAGACGTGGCCGGAATGGACGAGGCCAAGCAGGAGATTGTCGAGTTTGTCGAGTTCCTTAAGCACCCGAGCAAGTTTACGGAGCTCGGCGCCAAGCCGCCCAAGGGCGCGATTCTTGTGGGCCCGCCGGGAACAGGCAAGACGATGCTGGCCAAGGCCATGGCTGGTGAGGCCGACGTGCCATTTTTCTCCATCTCGGGCTCGGACTTTATCGAGATGTTCGTGGGCGTCGGCCCGTCACGGGTCCGCGACCTGTTCAAGCAGGCGCGGGCGACGACGCCGTCAATCATCTTTATCGACGAGATCGACGCGATCGGCAAGAAGCGGTCGTCGGGCGGGTTTTCGTCGGGCGGGTCGGACGAACGCGAGAACACACTCAATCAGCTGTTGGTGGAGATGGACGGATTCGACTCCAAGGACGAGGTGGTGGTGGTAGCGTCGACGAACCGGGTCGACATCCTCGATCCGGCGCTGCTGAGGCCAGGGCGATTCGATCGCCAGATCGCGGTGGACAACCCGGACATTCGCGGGCGCGAGGACATTTTCAAGGTTCACCTGGCCAAGGTCAAGCTCGCCGAGACGGACAGCGCGGCCGTGGACAAGCTCCGCGCGCGGCTTGCCGAGCTCACGCCCGGCTTTTCCGGCGCCGACATTGCCAACGTCGTCAACGAGGCCGCTCTGCTTGCTGGGCGCTACAAGGCGTCGGGTGTCGAGTACTCACACTTTGAGGCGGCCATCGACCGGGTCATTGGCGGCCTCGAGCGGCGGTCGCGAGTGCTCTCGCCCGAGGAAAAGGTACGCGTTGCGTACCACGAGGCCGGCCACGCACTTGTGGGCTGGCTGCTGGAGCACACCGACCCGCTGCTCAAGGTCTCGATTGTTCCGCGCGGGCAGGCTGCACTCGGCTACGCGCAGTACGTGCCCAAGGAGCGGTTCTTGTACGCCGAGGAGGAGCTCCGTGACCGGATCTGTATGATGCTCGGCGGTCGGGTGGCCGAGGAGCTCAAGTTTGGCGTCATCTCGACCGGAGCCCGCGACGACCTTGACAAGGTGACCAAGCTCACCTACTCGCTCATCACCAAGTTTGGCTTTTCGCCGTCGATCGGCCAGCTCTCGTTCCCGGACCAGGGCGAGATGGAGTTTGAAAAGCCGTACTCGGAGGAGACCGCTGCAGCCATCGACCTCGAGGCCCGCGCCATCATCGATGACGCCTACGCCCGTACCAAGGACGTCATCGGCGCGCACATGGACAAGCTCGAGGAAATCGGCAAGCTGCTGATGGAGAAGGAGGTGATGCGGACCGACGACATGCTCGCCATCCTCGGCCCGCGGCCGCACGACCCGCCAGCCGAGCCAGAGACCAAGGCGTCGAGCGCCCCGGCGGCGCCGGCCGACTCGGCCTAGCGCCGCAGCCGGCGCCGGCGCTTGGCTCCGCGCCGGACCGCAGTAGAGGCGCCGGCGCCCGCTACCGGGAGCCGGACCAGGGTCCGCGCGCCGAGCACGAGGTGCTCGATCAGGCCGCGGGTTGTCATGTCGCGGAGTACAAAGTCGAGGTGGAGCGGGAGCTTGGTCAGCGACGGAGTGGCGAGCAGCCTGCGCAGCTCGAGCTCCTTGTACTTTGTCGACTTGATGACCCGCAGCACCTGGCTCACGCTCTTGGTGTACGCCACAATAAACGACGCGCCGTACGGCATGGCCATCCACACCTGATGGACGCCCGACGGAACCACCAGCCCGGCCTTGACCAGCTCTTGCAGCAACACCGGTGCTTGGTCGGCGTCAGCCGCACGGGCGGCAATAGACTGCACCGCGTTGCCATCAAGAAGAGCGTCGAGCCCGCCAGCAGCAGTGGCGATGCGCTGCCAGGCACTCGGCAGTGGCTCTGGCAGCGGGCGAGCGAGCGCAGCAAAGAGAGCCGCCGGCGTCAGCGCCTTGGCGGGCAAAACCAGCGCCACGTTACACACAAAGGCGCGGAATAGGGCAAGCAGCGATGAAGCAGCAGCAGAGGCGGTAGGCGTGGCCGTCGGCGCCGCGGCTGACGCAGACGTGCGCACAAGGACGCGGCGGATCTGATCGAGGTAGTCGTCCATAGCCATGACAAAGACGGTGACGGGCTCCGAGGGAAGCGAGAAGACCCGGACACGGCCCTCACGCTTGGCCGCCTCCAGCTCGCGGTCGACGGTGGTGCGATCACTGAGCATCGAGTAGAGCGCGTGCAGAGTGGTGATGCGCAGGGCCATGCCGGCCTTGCGCTCGAGGGCGGGCTTGGCGCTCTTGGTCACCATGCGGGCGAGGACAACCTCGGTGTCGGACGGGAGGCTTGTCGATGCCACCGCAGCAGCCCATTCATCGTCGGTGAGGAGCGCGGGTGCGGGTGTGGGAGCTGGCGGTGGAGGGGAGGGCGATGGCGGTGACGGCGGCGGCGAGGCTGTGCCCGTCGCCGTGGCTTGTGCAGCTTGTCGCTTGCGCTTGCGCGAGTCGAAGCCGAGCGGCCGGTGGGGGCTGAGGACATGTGGCCAGGTTAGCCGGTGTGTATACGTAGGGGAGTGGAGGGGAGGAGGGAGGGGGGGGGGGGGGGAAGGAGTCAGTTGTTGGGCCAGCACGTGAGCGCCGGAGAGTACGAGTCGCATTGGCACTCGGGTCGCCGCCGTACGCTGAGCTCAGGCGGGCGCCGAGTCGCGGCGCTAAGGCGCGTGGCGATGCAGGGAGCGAGTTAGCCCTGTGATGCTGGTGAGGACATGAGAAGGAGGGGGGGGGGGGGGGGCAGTCACGGTGCAGGCGGATGAGACGAGGATGTGGCCGTGGATGAGTGCGGGTTGTCGCGAGGAAGGATGTCCGGGATCTCTGCGGCGATGCCATAGAGCAGCTGGTTGGTGAAGGTCTTCCAGAACAGCGAGTTGGCCTCTGCGGGTGGGAGCTTGTTGATGTCAGGGATGTTGACAGGCAGCGGAGCAGAGGCGACGGCGGCCGGGATGCGGAGCGGCTCTGGCGGCGGGGTGGGCGGGCGCGGCGGCGGCTTGAGGACGGCCCAATCAAGTGAGGCTTTGAGGGCAATGACCTCGCCTCCAAGACGCTCGACCGAAGCGCCGAGTGAGCGCATGGCGGTGACCTTTGCGCGAGTCGTGTCGGCGACGGAGCGGACGAGGTCGCGGCGGAGAAGGCCCATTTCCTGGACGACGGTGGCCTCGGTGGCTCGGTTGTCGTGATAGCCGGTAAACTCAAAGGTGGGCGAGAGGGCACGGGTGGCCATGAGCGGGGTGGGCGCCGTCTGAGAACCTGAGTTGTCGAGAGGCTTGGCA
Organism: Thecamonas trahens ATCC 50062; assembly: GCF_000142905.1. Taxonomy (NCBI): domain Eukaryota; order Apusomonadida; family Apusomonadidae; genus Thecamonas; species Thecamonas trahens. Next base: position 65,910 of record NW_013657632.1, read on the forward strand.
CCAGCAAGCAGGGCGCGGCGCTTAGCATTGGTGTGGATGGCGTCGGACGGCAGGTCGCCGACCTCGTAGACGGCGCGACGGCGCTTGGAAAGCTGGTGCAGGCGGTAGTCACGGAGGCGCTCACGAGCCAAGTCCCACTCGTCGGGAGACGGTTCACGGAGCTCGTCGGGCTTGGCCATCGACGGCGCATCCCACTTGCCAGCGGCGACGAGGCTCTTGCACGCCCCGCACGTCTCATAGTGCTGATTGAGGTGCTGTCTGTGGAGAGCCAGAGACTCAGCATGGCGCATGATCTTGGCGGATGCGGCGCGGGCCGACTTGGGCCGCCAGCCGCAGTCGTCGTGCGGGCAGACGACGGCCTCGGTCGTCTCTTCCGTCCCGTCGTCGCCCGACTCGTCCGAGCCCGACTCAGCCGAGCCGGCAGCCTGGATGCGCTCCTTGACGTCGGCCACCAGCCAGTCGACGTCCTGCGGCGGAATGGGCCGCGAGACGAGCCACGGATAGAGCCGGTCCATCATGTCCCGCTCAAAGTCGCCTTCCTCCACCGCCAGCCAGCAGATTGGACACGACCGCGAGTCGGCGTTGAGCTTGGCAAAGTGGCCCTCGTGCACCGTCGCCGTCCGCATGTGCTTGAACGCCGACTTGCGCCGGTCGCGTTGCGACGCCGCGTTGGACCACCACCCGCACTCGGGATGCGGGCAGAGGCCTGCGTTGACGGCATCCTGGATGGCCGCCTCCACCTCGGCAAGCACCGACGGCGCCAGCGCCGACTTGGCTGCCACCGCAGGCCGCTCTTCGCTCTCGACCGCCCCGGCCTCCACAGCCGCCGCCTCGCTCTCGCCAGTCTCCATGGCAACCACCCCGGTCTCGTTGTCCATGGTGAGTGGAGGTGGGGAGGGTAGGAGGACAGGTGTGTGACTGGGCGTGATAGTGTGTGTCGCTGCGGTCGCAGGCGGGTGCGGTTGTCCCGGGACGGCGGCGGAGGGAGGGAGGGAGGGCCCGCCTGCCCAACTCATGCTACCGCAATCGGCTCGTGCTGGTGGCGAGTCGAAAACCGAGACCGAGTCGGATCGCCGTCTTCGAACAAACGAATGGCGTGTGCGAATGGGATTGGGCGCGGGGCGAATCCAGCTCGCGTTGTTTTTCACAGACATCCTCTCTCTGTCTCAATCACAATGGTAGGTGACCGCTCCGAGGGTGCTCCGGGAAGACAAGGGTGCAGAGCCGGGTGAGGACCAGGAAGCGCACCACATTCGCTTGCACCACGAGGATGTGTATGCTTGCGGTAGAATACGTTGGGGTCCTTGCGCGTGGTCCCTGGCCCTTGGGTGTCTGTGTTGGATGCGGTGCTGTCAGACGCTGGCGATATTTTCGTCCGACTCGGACAGTCTGCACCGCCTCTAGCCGCACCTCTTGGCACTGCAACAGCCGTGCAAGCTCGGGCTCGGGCGCCGGGACGTGCGCTGTAGCCCCGTGCGCAGCTGCTGATCGGGTGCAGGCCAGCAGGCCACTGGGCGGCAAGGTGGCGTCGCACACAGAGTGTGTGATGCTGTGTTTTTGAATGAGCGAGTCGCAGCAGCAGCAGCTCGGCAAGGGTGACGGAGCGTGTGTGTGCAGAGAACGAGACTCACCAGCGAGCAACTTTGTCCTCCCACCCATCTCTTGCCGTACCACAGTCGTGCGTCGAGCCTGATAACTTCCAGCACATTCTCCGTGTCCTCAACACCAACGTTGACGGCAAGCGCAAGATCGTCTACGCGCTGACTGCCATCAAGGGTGTGGGCCGCCGGTTCTCCACCATGGTGTGCAAGAAGGCCGACATCGACACCACCAAGCGCGCCGGTGAGCTGACGCCCGAGGAGGTCGAGAAGGTTGTGGACATCATCACCGACCCCATGAAGTTCAACATCCCCGAGTACTTCTTCAACCGCCAGCGCGACTTTGCCACCGGCAAGACCATGCAGCTGTACTCGAACAACGTCGACATGAAGCTCCGTGAGGACCTCGAGCGCCTCCGCAAGATCCGCGCCCACCGTGGTATCCGCCACCTGCTCGGCATCCCGGTCCGTGGCCAGCACACCAAGACCACCGGCCGCCACGGCCGCGTCGTCGCCATGCGCAAGTAGGCATCATAAACCGAAAACAAAAGAACGTCTTTGCAATGCTACCTTGTCTTTATCGTCACATCGACGCCAGCCAGCGACTCGTCCGCGTCCTGCGAGACGGTTGCAAAAAAGGCGAGCAGGACAGAGATGAGCCGCGACGGCGCCAGCGACGCGTCGCGCGCCGACTGCATCGGCATGGTCACCACCGCCAGCTCGCCGCCTCCGACCGGTGGGCGCGCCGCACCTGGGCTTGCGTCGGCGGCCATCGTCCGCACGCTCTCGCCGCCCGAGCTGGCAGTCACCGACGCCGCGCCCGGCGCCGGATGCGCGGCGGCGTGCCGCGGCGGAATGAGCTCGTCGCTGCCCCACAGCAGCGGCTCGACCGCCAGCGTCAGGAGCCGGCCCGTTGCCATCCGCAACGAGAGCGAGCGGGCAGCAAAGCCGAGGCCGAGCCAACCGAGCACGCCCGGCGCCACCCGTGCATCCTCAATCAGCAGACCGTCGAGCGCAGAGAGCGGGATCTGCGAAGACTCGCCATCCGAGCTCACCGCAGGCACAATGACCGTGTCGCGCGCCTTGTCGAACGACCACACCCGCGCCTGCCGCGGAATGAGCCACCGCGCCAGCGCCAGCGCCGTCGCCCCAATCGCTGCCACACTCACGCCCGCCGCAGCCATCACCCGTGCCTGCCGAACTTCACCCGCGCCCGCCGCAACCATGCTGCTGGTTGGCAACCACGGGCGGGCCCAGGTGAGGCAGGCGAGCCAGGCGCCGCCTGCGCCGGCGGCCACCACGCCCACCGACGCCGCAGCAAGCGCCATCTGGCCCGCAGGCGTCTCCAACGCCCGCGGGTGGACCTCAAGTCGCAGCTGGACAGGTAAGTGCGACGCGTCGAGCCGCATACCAACGCCGTGGGGGAGGGCGAAGGGGTGGAGTGTGAGGAAGCTCGGGCTGTCGGCCGGGGAGAGGGGGGGACACGCGGGCACTCGTCCCTGACGCAACTGGGTTGGACCAGAGGCAGCAGCAGACCAACGAGGCAGAGGACGAGGAGAGAGCAGCTCACGCACATACATACGTAGCTCTGTACATCATGGCAGCGCGCGAGACAGTGGTGGTCAAGTCCATCCAGATGACTGACGAGCAGCGTGACTACGCCATCGACTGCGCAACCAACGCCCTCATTGTACGGAGCGTCAGAGGGGGAGGCAGGGAGGGGCGGGGGGGGGGAGGGGGGGAGGGGAGGGGGGAAGTAGGAATGGAGGGGGAAGGAAGGGGGGGAGGGAGGGAGGCGCAGCAGTGCTGAGGCAGGTTGTGTGCACGAGCCCGGTGGGAGAGACTGACGGTGGCGGCGACGGGGGGAAACGGGCGGGAAACGCGGGGCGGGCGACGGACAGGACTTTAACAACGAGCATGACATGGCGTCGTCGATCAAGTACAAGTTTGACGACTTTTACGCGCCGACCTGGCACTGCATTGTCGGCCGCAACTTTGGCTCCCATGTCACCCACGAGGTTGACCACTTTATCTACTTTTACATCGGACAGATGGGCTTCCTCCTGTTCAAGACCGGAAGCTAGAGCCGAGTAAAGCCCGCAACCGCCCGCTGCATCTTGACCAGCGCCGTAGCCCTCAGCCGCCATGCATAGTACTGCTTCGCGAGCTCATACTTGCCCTCGTCAGCCTCGAGCGTCCGCCGATCGTACGGCGCCCGCCCAGTGTGCTGCCAGGCGAGCGTGCCGTAGAGTCGCTCGCCGAGCGACAGTTTGGCCCGCCACGCCCTCCGCCGGCCCGCGACCTCCTCCAGCAGCGGAGCAGTCTCGCGATACGTCTTCCATCCCCGCCACACAGCCTGGATTCGGGCTGCGGCTTGGCTCCGCGTCGCCCTAGCCTGCGCAGCCGCCCGCCAGCGGGCCCACGCGCGAGTGACCACCCGCGAAGCAACCTGCGCCGAGACCTGTGCGCCCGCTCGCGCCACGGCCACCTTGGCCGCGGTCGACGACGTCAGCCTCGGCGCCCGCGACCGGTTTGTTGGTGATGGTGCCAGCTGCCGCCGTGCTGCCCGCCGCGCCAGCGCCCGCGCTACGCCTGGAAACGCTGCCGACGGCGACGCCGGCAGCGCAGGCGCCGCCGACGACTTTGGCGCGCTCGCCACTCCTGCACCTACGCCGGCACCGCCCCGGTCCTGCCCGCTCGCGTTGCGGCTGCTCTCGAGCGCAGCAAGTGGAAGCGGTGCAAGGACGCTTCGCGGAAGAGCTACTGTGTCGAGGCATGCCCGCGGCTCGCTGTCGAGCACCTCGGTCAGCTGCGCGTACAGTGCGCCGAGGACCGAGGCGTGGCGCTCGATCTCGGCTGCGATGGCGGCCTCGATGGCGGCAACGGCCGCGGCACGGTCGCTGGCGGCAGCCATCCTGCTGGCGTTGCCGCTGCCGTCGGCGGTGCATGCACCTCCTAGCGCTGTCGCCGCAGGCCTTTCGCCCGCAGCGTGGCCCACTGCTCTCTGCATATGGCGGCGAGTCGAGTGGCCGGTGGCGTGGCGCCTGTGCCACGCGCCGAGCGCCCGCCAGGGGCAAGCCTCCTTGCGCTGCCTGCAGAGGTTCTGGTTGTTGTGATGGACGCGCTTCCGCTGCAGTCTGTCCTGGCGCTCCGTGCGACGTCGCGGCGACTGCACGAGGTAGTCCCGTTGGCGTCGCGGTGGTGGCGCGGCCCTGCGCTTGTCCTGGCGCCTGCCGCCGGTGCGGCCAGCCCGGCTTCCGTCGCCGCCGTCCTCGCCAACCGCCTTCCTGCCCGTCACCTCGATGTACTGCGGCTAGCGCCAGCCAAGCAAGTCGCGCTTGGGCATGCGCTGGATGACGTTGGCGTAGTCCTTGGCCGGCTCCGTAAGCTGGCTGTGTGCGAGCCGGCCGCCGCCGCGTGGGCGGCTGCCCAAGGCTCCGTCCTCGACCTCCACGTCGCCCAGCTGGCGATGAAGGCGGAGCGGAGGTGGGGAGACGAGCTGCTGAGTGACGCCACCCACTCGCTGGTGGTCTCGTCTGGACTGGCGCGGGCGACCATGTACGGATATCCGCGGCTCGACGACTTGGTAGTGGCGGCGGGCAGTCTGGTGCGGCTCGATTTGTCCGGTGTCATCCTCGGCGTCGGGCTCGCCTCGGACCTCTGCCCGTCGTTCACCGTCCTGAAAAGTCTTACTCTCAACATCGTGAGACTTACAGAACTTGTGGGGCTTGTGGTTCCGCGAACGCCGGCCCTCTCTGTCTTGCGCGTTGCCGGCAAGCTTGTGGCGTCACACAAAGACGACGACATGGCGCTGATCCTAGCGTGGGTGGCGGCCGAAGACGCCAAGTCCGGCGGGCAAGGACTGCGACAGCTAGAGGTCAACTCGAGCAAGCATGTGAGCTGGAGCGCCGTTCGTGCGCTCATGATTGGCATGCCCCAGCTTCGCGTCGTCGGCATGCGGGATGTCCACTCGACGATGGACGGCAACGCGCGATGCATCGAGGTTGCTGATAACAGCGAGCTTGCGAGCTTGGATCTCTCGTTCAACAAGCTCCTCCAGCATTGGCGACAGAACGTTGTGCTTGAAGGCTTGGTGCGACTCGACGTGTCGTACTGCTCGTTGCCGCGGGTGGCGCTGATCATGGTGCTCGAGGCGACGCCTGCGCTCGAAGCGCTCGAGGCGCGTGGCGAGTTTGCGGTCTCGGACTCGCTGGTCGACGATCTGAGTGATGTGTGGCAGAGCTCGCGGCTGCGGTACGTGGACGTTTCTGGGCGCGGTGGACGGATAACGGTCCGTGGGCTAGTTGCATGGCTGGAGCAGCTGGCGCAGATCAAGGTGCTTGACGTGCGCGGGCATGCCAAGCTGATGCGGCACGACGAGCTGGCGGACGCGCTGCGGGAAGAGTTTCCGCAAGTTGTAGTGAGGCTCGGGGGCAGCGGGGAGCGGAAGCATTTATCGTCTTGCTAGCACCGCTCGAAGATCTTGTACAAGTTCTCTAGCGCAGCGATCTGGAGAACGGTACCGTCGGTGGCAAAGCGCGACGGCGGGAAAACGATGAGCGAAGCGCGGGGAAGAGGACGTGCTCGATGGCCCATGCTAGGGTCGCTTGCGAGCCGGGCATGACGGCCTCGTCGAGGTGCTGCTCGGGCTTGATGGCGTAGAGCTGCGCAAGGGCGGTGAGAAAGGTGGCAAAGCAGGGAAGCTCGGCCGACCAGTCGACACTGTTGCCGAGCTGGAGGAGGAAGGCCGGGACGGCCCACATGGGCGGAAGAACCGAGGGGAGGAGCTGCGGAAGAGCGACGAGCGCGGCAGCGTCGGTGTCAATGACGACGCCAAAGTACTCTTCGAGCATCTCGGCCTTGGAAACGAGAAAGTCGGCGGTAGCAAGGGCGAGGACGTCCTTGGGCCCGTCGTCGGGCGACCAGCCTGAGGCGCGGTCGTCGAGGGCGATAGTGACGAGGTCGGCGAGCTTTGGCTTGTTGGAAAAGACAAAGCGCGGAAAGGCACCAAAGCCAGCAAGGCCGAGCTGGTAGTAGAGCGCCTGGCTGAGCTTGGGCAGGTCGAGGAGGTAGAGCTTGGTTTCGTGCTGGACGAGCGCGTATGAGGCGTCGACGCAGCCGACAAACTTGTGACGGCGAAAGACGGCTGAGAGCCCGGCGTGCTCGTCGGCCATGACTTCCTCGCAGAGAGAAAGGACCGACATGAGGACGATCGACGGTGGCGGCGCCAAGATGCGCTTGCCACTAGCATTACTCGATGCAGGCGCCCGCGGCGCGGCGGGCGCCTTGGCCTTTTGGGCGGCAGACGTCTTGGCCCGCTTGGGCGGCGACGGAGACGGCGCGCGCGCCGAGCGCGCAGCCGGCCGCGGCGGTGACGGCGAGCGGCGACGCTTGCGGGGAGCCGGCTGCTGGTTGGACTCTTCCGGCGGAGGCGACGGGGCGCGGCGAAGGGTACCTGAACGGCGGGAGGACGAGAGCGGTGCTGGATCGGCGGCGCGGGCAGTGCCCGGCGGCGTCGGTCGCGCGTCTTCGGGTGTGGTCTCGGGCGAGGCAAAGAGGACATTCGGCTGGATGAGCTCGGCGGGCGTCGGGGCGTAAGGCGCGGTGGAGCCGGATGATGTCACGGCTGGCGGCTCTGGCTGCGACTTGTGGACAAAGGCGTCCATGGTCTGCGAGCGATGGTCAACGCGAACCATGTGCTGCGGGGCGAGCTTGCTCGACGACGACGAGACGCGGCCGGCCGAGACCGGCTTGAGAGCCTCAAGGTCAGAAGCGGGGGCAGCCGCGGGCTGCTTCGGTGCGACGTCCGCAGCTGCTTGCGAAAAGGTTGGAAGCACAGCCTGCGAGTAAAAGGTGCGCGAGGCGTTGGCGTCGAGGAGGGCGGCGCGAATAGCGTCGGTGATGAGCGACACGATCTCGTCTTCGTGCATAAAGTGGACCTGCTTCTTGGTCGGGTGGACGTTGACGTCGACGGTCTCAGGTGGAAGCGCAATGTCGAGGTAGACAAATGGGTGGGCCTTTTTGGGCAGGTACTCGGAGAAGAGGGCTTTGATGGCCTTGCGGACCGAGGGCACATCGACGGAGCGCGAGTTGACAAACAGGACCGAGACCTCTTTCTTGGACGAGTAGTTTGCGTTGGAGACAAAGCCTGCAACCGAGGCGCCGTACTCGTTGGCGGCCGGCACGTCGATGCGGAGAAGCTCGCGCGAGAGCTCTGTGCCGTACAGCAGGGCGATGTTGTCCTTGACCGAGGCGCCGGTCTGGGTGTTGAGGACGGCGCGGGTGTCGCCAAACTTCTTGAGTGAGAAGGCAACGCCTGCGTTGCGGAGCGCGTAGCGGGTGAGCACGTCCAGGACTCTGTTGAACTCTTCCGAAGTCGACTTGAGGGCCTTCCGCCGCGTTTTGACGTTGTAGAACAAGTCCTCGACCTTGATCGTCGTCCCGGTGTTGCCGGCGGTCGGCTTGGCCTTGCCCAGCAGCTTGCCGTCGGCAAACGAGCCAGCAAACGCGCACTGGGCCTCGGGCGTCTTGGAGGTGATGGTCACGTGTGCCACGTGCGAGATCGAGGCCAGCGCCTCGCCGCGAAAGCCAAAGGTGCCGATCGACTTGAGGTCGTCGAAGGTGGTGAGCTTCGAGGTGGCGAACCGCTGGCAGACGAGCGGAAAGTCGTCGAGCCGGATGCCGTGACCGTTGTCGGTGATCTGTAGGACCTTGAGCCCGCCGCCCTTAACCACCACAGAGATGGAGGACGAGCCTGCATCGAGGGCGTTCTCCACAAGCTCTTTGAGCGCGTTGGCCGGCCGCTCGATGACCTCGCCGGCGGCAATGCGGTCGACGACGGTCTTGTCGAGCGCCTGAATGGGCCTATGCTCCAGAGTGTCTGTCTCACCTGCACCGGAAGACGCCGCCATGGTGGGCAAAGGGAGGGGTGGGGGAAGGGGGGGGTGGGGTGGTTGGGTGTGTTGATTCTGACCGTGAACGGAAAAAGGTCGTGTTTCTGTGTGGCGGGGCGAGGTGGTGTGCGGGAGGGAAAGTTGGACGAGAACGTTCGTACGAAGCAAGTTGGTCGAGCGGCGAAGGGAAGAGGGGACACGGCGGGGACCGGCGGGGATGGACAAGAGCACACCCATCTTCCAAACTCAAACTATGGTACGCTTGGCATAGCTTGCAACTCTCAACGAGCATGTGGGGGGAAGGGGGAGAAAGGCCGAACGATGCGTCGCGGGGGGGGGGGAGGGGGGTGGTCGGTCGCTTTGGCGCCTCGTGTGGCTTGGATCGCGCGAAGAGTGCGAGGGTGTGAGACGCCGGTGCTGTGGACGCAGGACGAGAGAGATTGAGTGGAGCACAGGGCTAGGGCTATCACAAGCAAAGTGCCTCGCTTTCTTTGCTGTGTATGCGCGCAAAGGGTGAACTAGCGTGTTTGGGGGGGAGGAAGGGTGGGAGAGGGCCGCAAAGGAGGGTAGATTTCTGGCGCGGACCAGCGCGAAAGGTCGCGTCGGCACCGTATGGGGAAGGAGATAGGCGGCGGTTGCATGGGTGAAGTGAGCCAAGGCACGTCCATACGTTGCCTCTCGGGCCAGGTCTGCGAGGGTGGTGAGCGCATGTTGTGGCGGGGTGTGCAGGCGAGGCGCGGGTCTGTGAGGGTGGGGCGATAATCCTCGAGTTTTTTGCGGGTGCGCAGGAGGATGGGACGGAGAAGGGCACGCGCGACTCACGAGGCAGGCTCGGGTGGTGGATGTATTATGGTGGGAGGATAGGCGAGCTTTGGACTGCAACCTGTGCAGATTCTTGGCGACCAGGGCTCTGAGGAGCGCGGGTCGCTCGCGCGGCTGTCGTCGTTTGTGGGCGCGATTGCGATTGGCGACCTCGTCAAGACGACGCTCGGCCCCAAGGGTATGGACAAGATCCTGCAGTCTGAAGGGATGGGCGCATCGCAGCGCGGTTCGATCACGGTGACGAACGACGGAGCGACGATTCTCAAGTCTGTCCTGGTGGACAACCCTGCTGCGAAGATTCTCATTGAGATCTCCAAGGTGCAGGACGATGTTGTGGGCGACGGGACGACGTCTGTGTGCGTGCTTGCGTCGCGGCTGCTGCGCGAGGCGGAGCAGCTTGTTAACCAGCGGATCCACCCGCAGGTGATCATCCAAGGCTTCCGCAAGGCTGCGGAGGTGGCGAAGGACGCGCTCGTGGAGTTTGCGAACCTGCGCGACGCTGAGGACACCGACGGTGTGCGCAACGACTTGCTCAACATTGCGCGGACGACGCTCTCGTCCAAGGTTGTCTTCCACGACAAGAACTTTTTCGCGGAGATGTGCGTGGATGCTGTGATGCGGCTGCGCGGTTCGACGGACCTGGAGGCGATCCAGATCATCAAGAAGACTGGCGGCTCTCTGCGTGAGTCGTTCCTTGCCGAGGGCTTTATTCTCGAGAAGAAGATTGGTGTCGGCCAGCCGAAGCGGATCGAGAACGCTCGGATTATGGTGGCGAACACGGCCATGGACACGGACAAGGTCAAGATCTTCTCGACCCGCGTCCGCGTGGACGAGTCTGCCAAGGTTGCCGAGATTGAGGCTGCCGAGAAGGACAAGATGCGTGCCAAGGTGGAGAAGATCCTCGCGCACGACATCAACGTCTTTATCAACCGCCAGCTCATCTACAACTACCCGGAGGAGATCTTTGCCGACAACGGAGTGATGGCCATTGAGCACGCCGACTTTGACGGCATCGAGCGGCTGGCCATGGTGACCGGCGCCGAGATTGTGTCGACGTTTGACCATCCGGACAAGGTGACGCTTGGCTCGTGCGACCTCATTGAGGAGATTCTCATTGGCGAGTCCAAGATGATCCGGTTCTCGGGCGTCGCCGAGGGCGCTGCCTGCACCATTGTGCTCCGCGGCGCGTCCAAGCAGCTTCTGGATGAGGCCGAGCGCTCGCTCCATGACGCGCTCTGCGTCCTCTCGCAGGCCATCGGCGAGCCGCGCACCATCTACGGTGGCGGTGCATCCGAAATCCACATGGCTGCCGCCGTCGAGGCTGCCGCCTCGGTCCAGGGTGACAAGCAGGCGCTCGCCATGGAGGCCTTTGCGCGCGCGCTCCGCCAGATGCCCACCATCCTGGCCGACAACGCCGGCTACGACTCGGCCCAGCTTGTCGCCGAGCTCAAGGCTGCCCACGCCTCGGGCTCCTCCTCGGCTTGCCTCGACATGTACAACGGGTGCATCGGCGACGCCATCGACCTCGGCGTCCTCGAGTCGTACAAGGTCAAGTCCTCGGTCGTGTCCTCGGCCGCCGAGGCTGCCGAGATGATTCTCCGTGTCGACGACGTCATCCGCCAGCCGGTTCGCCAGCGTGCCCAGGAGTAAGTATCCGTATGCTGTCGCGCTAAACCATTGTTCGTGTCTTTGTGTCTGTCTCTGTTTACGGGGTGGGGGGGAGCGACTACTCGGCGGCTTCCTCGCGCTGCTGGCGGATGGCCGGGATGTTCTCAAAGAGGCGCTGTTGAGAATTGAGAAAAGGCAGGAAGGAGGCGGGGAGTGGTGAGTGCGAGAGAGAGAAGGGGCGCAAGGGGGAGGGGAGGTTACAAGGGAGGTGGGGAGGGGGGGGGGAGAGGGGGAGGAGGGGGGGGGAAGAGGAGGATGCGGGCTGGCGGGGGGGGAGGAGGGGGGGTGGGGAGGGAGGGATGGGGGGAGAGGAATAGCGACGCCGCGGCAAGGGCGAGCAAGTACAGGGGTCCTAGGACAAGGTGTCCACATGGTGCGTAGCGTGGCGCGTGCAACGGGAGCACGGGCAGGGCTGGAGGCCTGGAGGAAGGGGGGGGTGGGGGCAGGGACGGCGGGAGCAAATTTGTGACGCGGCCAGGGGGAGGGCGGGGGAGGCAAGGCAGCAGAGGCACGTACATCCTTGTTCTTGCCCCAGTAGAAGCCGTCGATGACGTTGCCAAGGACCATCTCGGTGGCAATGGCGCCGCCGGCAATGAGGACAGCAAAGGTGGAGGTGCGCTTGAGGAGGGTGCGGTAGACGGTGGACGCGAGCTTGGGATCCATGTTGAGAGGTCGGAGGCGAGTGTAGCGGGTCGTCGGTGGCGAGTCGTTGGCCGAGCGGGCCGCGTGTGGGTGGGGAGTGGAGGTCGTTCTCCGTCAGCGGCGGACGGGCGGAGGGCAGACGAAGGAAGTAGAGCTGGCGGGCCTGGGCCCGTGCGAGACACCTGACGTTGCTTGGGGCGGCTTGATACAGCAGCTGGGCGAGCAAGATGGACTGGGGCCAGGCGCGTAGCAGGGTCAGCCGCGGTGTCCACACGGCGCTGTCGCTTGACGGGGCCGGCGACGGGCCCGGGGCGTACCGCGAGTACTTGCGGACGCTCAGCGACATTGCGGTGCTGCTGAGCGATGCCGAGGCGCATGTGGGCGCGACACCGGTGGACGAGCGCGGAGCGACGCTCAAGCTTGTGGAACAGCTTATGTTTTTCGGCGGACAGTGCATGGAGCGGGTGCAGGCGCTCGCCCTGCCGCACCTGACGGCGCTGCCGCACGTGCCACGGCCTGCCGCACCTCGCCATGCTTCGTCGACCGTGGGTGCAGGCACGCCGCGAGTGGTGGTTCCGAGCGCCGGGCCGGCAATGATGGCAACAGTGGTGACTCCGCCGGGTGGCGGCGGACGGGCTGCTGCTGCGGGCTTGACGGTCAACGAGCACCACGCGATCATGTTGCCGGTGCTCCAGGCGCAGGCGCAGAACGAGGCGATGATGGCGCGGCTGCGGCGGCGGACGGGTGGGCGCGGCGGCGATCGGTACCTGCAGACAATGCGCAAGGCGGCGGAGAACATGGCCATTGCGCGGAAGAAGCAGGAGCTGCTCACGGCAGTCTTGTTCAACCGCAAGAAGCAGGCCGAGGCTGCGGCGCTTGCCGAGGCCGACGCCTCGATTCCCGGGCAGATGCAGCTGTTTTTCGGCGAAGATCATCCACAGTGGCGGCAGTTCCAGCAGTGGAAGCAGTTCCAGCACTGGAAAGCGAGCCAGGGAGAGGCCGGGGGCGCGAGCGGCAGCGCGCCGAGCACGCCAACGCAGGGCATTGTGAGCACAGCACAGGAGCCAGCGCTACCGTCGCCGTCGTACAAGGCCGATCGCAACAACCCGTACGCCGACGAAGACGCCCAGTGGTGCGAGGAGCTGAGTTCTGCTGGAGACGACGTGCTCCTCGTCCACACCCACCTCGCACGGGTTTTGCACCTCGCTGACCATCCGCTCGGCAAGATGCTTGCCGAGTTCTCGACGCAATTTGCGGCCAAGTACGGAGCGACCAAAAGCAGCGGAGCGCATGCGACAAGCGAAAGCGAGCAGGCAAGCGAGGCGAGCTTGCCGCAGGCGGTGACCACGATCCAGTCGTTCGTCGCGCAGTTTTGCGAGTCAATCCTGGAAGCGTATCCCGAGGTGTCGGGTGTGTCGTGCGGTGCGGACCAGGTCCAGCTGACAGTGGAGGAGGCCGTGTTTCCGGAAGTGTACGCGCCGCTCTTCCGGCTGTACGTGAGCGCGTCTGCTGAGCGTGACACTGTGTTTCGGCTCAAGCTCACAACGCAGCTCAATGAGCTGCCGCCGTCGGCCTTTGGCATTGCGCCGCGGTTCTGGCTTGTGGGCGGCGGCGAGGGAGTGGGCCCCGAGTCGCTGGCACCGGAGCAGGTGCAGAGCGGGATGCTCGCATCGTACGCCAAAGTCATCTCGCAGTTCCGCCTAGTCTCGGAGGCGCGGTCGCCAGGGGAAAAGCTGATGGGCCTCGTCAAGGCCTCGCAGGTCATCTGCACCACGGTGGAGGACTACTACCGCACACATCCGCGCGACGATGTCGACGGAGCGTCGCTGGCTGTCGGAGCTGAGGATCTGCTTCCTCTCTTCTCGTACCTCCTCATCCACGCGGCCATCCGCGACGTGTGGGCCATGTCGGCCTTTCTCACCGACTTTATCAACGAGTTTTACTGCATGGGCGAGGAGGGCTACGCGCTTGCGACAACCCAGACTGCGCTCGAGTACATCGACGGGTTTGGCGCGTGACTGGCTTTGCGCCATCAGCTGGACATGCTGCGGAGGGCACGGTAGGCGAGGAGGTGTGCGCCACGGAGGCCGACGTCCTCGTTCATGACAACGTAGACGGGAACCTTGCGAAGGAGCGGTGAGAGGCGGCCCTTGTCGTAGTAGGCAGCCATAAACTCGGTCTCGCCGCGAATGCGGTTGATGTTCTTGGGCGCAAGGCCGCCGGCAACGTACAGGCCGCCGTACGGGAGCCACTTGAGGGCGGCAACGCCGACCTCGGAGCCGTAGGCCGAGAACAGGATGTCTAGCGCCCGTGAGCAGAGCTCGTCGCCCTCGGCGGCGGCCTCGGCAATAAGCGCACCGCGCTGGGCGTCGGCGGCAAGAATCCGCGCGTCGGCCGCGTCGCACACCGCGTGCGGAAACTTGGCCCGGAGAAAGTCGTAGATGTTGGCGAGGCCCGGGCCCGAGACCACGCGTTCGACCGAGATGCGGTTCTTCTCCGAGAAGCGGTCCTTGAGAAACGCCAGCATCTCGAGCTCGAGCTCATTGCGCGGCGCAAACTCGGCGTGCCCGCCCTCGGACGGAAAGGCGACATAGTCTGCGTCGGGGCCCGCCGCCGCCAGAAAGCACTCGCCGAGGCCGGTGCCGGCGCCGACGCACGCGATGGGCGCGCCCGGGCGCGGCGCCACGTCCTGCAACGTCAGCAGGTCACTGTCACCGAGCGTGAGCAGGCCGTAGCCGAGCGCCAGAAAGTCGTTAGCAAGCAGCACTTTGGCGATGCCCAGCTCAGTCTCGAGCACATCCTCGGCAAAGCACCACGACTCGAGATTGGAGAGCACGGCCCGGCCGTCGTCGACCGGCCCGGCCACCGCCAGCGCTGCCACCGCCACCGAGCTTGGGTCAACCTCGGCGGCAGCCATAAACTTGCGCACCACGTCGACAAACGAGGTATGGTCCTCGTTGGCGTACTTGCTGAGGTAGACCTGTTCGCCAGGCGGAGACTGCCCTCGTTGCGGCGACGAGGTCGCGTCCGCCACTGCATACAGCACGAGCCTTGTGTTGGTTCCGCCGATGTCACCCGCGAGAATATGCATAGGTCCCGACGACATGGTGGTCCCCAAGTGCAGCCAAGCTCACTGACACGACCAAGGCGGGAAGCGGCAGAGAGGTTGTACAATCTCGCGAGTTGCGTCCACACGGACTGCAGGTGTCACGCAATGGCTGGCACGCCACTTTCGCAGCGGCCATCATCAACCGTTAAACGGTACCGATGCCAGCGCTGACCACACTGGCTGCGAGAGGCGGCTGCTCTTTGGTTGTGGGTGAGCAGTGCAGCGGCAACGATAAGAGCATAGAGCCACGCGATGGCAAGGGAAGCTCAGGGGGGGTATAGAGCCACGCGAGGCCCGCTACGTTGCGAAAACAGAGCTATATACTTATATAAATTCAAATCTATAAAAATATGATTATTTGAACTTAAATTGGTGATTTATATATTTTGTCTGTTTTACAGTGTAGTTTATATATATGTATTATTTTTGTTGTTTTTGTATGCAATTTAGATGATTTTTCAATTTGTTCAAGAATGATGCACATGCTCCGAGCATACGGAGTCTGCCAGATCGGGTCGGCTCACCTCGCCTTGCCCTCCTTGTGCGCCTTCACAATTCCTTTCGCTCCTCGACTTGGCCACGCCTCTCTACGGCACTCACGTGTACCCCCTCTGTGTGCTATTCACTTTGCGCGCTGCAATCTCGCGTGTCGCGCGGACGCGGTCACTCGACTACCACTCTCCACCATCCACGCCTACCGTTCACAGGCGTTGACATGGCCTCCTGCGAGCCACGCTGGCCACAATACTACTCCTCATTCACGCTTGCAGTCGCCGCTGTTGCTGTCGGTGCCTCGGTCTGCGTCTCCGCTCCGCACCTGCACCCGCACCCGAGCCCGCACCCGAGCCCGAACCCGCACCCGAGCCCGAACCCGAGCCCGAGCCCGAGCCCGAGCCCGAGCCCGAGCCCGAGCCCGCCGCTTGCCTGCATCCGGCGATTGCGGTACATCTCAGATGATGGCCGCTGTGCGTTTGTTGATGAGGACACCAACACCTCATTCCTCTGTCCCGGGCTGCCGCGACGCCGGCTTTCCGCTCACCGACCTCCCGGCCAATCCCATCGCGCGCGACTCCCATCGCGCGCGACGACTACGAGTCGAGTACCATCTTTGACGTCTCAGCCATGATCGGGCCGCGCGTTGCCGGTCTTGGTGACGGTGCCGCGCTGAGCGGACCGGCCCCGGCGCAGCTACGCGAACTCGAGGCTCGCAGAGGATGAGGCGTTTGAAGATACCAATCCCGGTGGTAATATTACGGCCATTGGGGCGAGCGCTGCGGCATGTGAGGCTTTTATCGCCACCTATCTTGTTCCAGAGTTTGGAATCTATCCTGATCAGCTCGTCCGTGACGTTGTTGCTCTCTTTCGCATCGTCCTCGTCGACAAGCTCGCATACAACGGCCAGTGGCGATCGGCACTTCCAGACTACCTTCACTTTACGCTCTATCTGTCTGTCGCGCCACACGATGCTGCCTATGTCCGCAAGGTCATCCATCACGAGTGGTTCCACATGGTCGACTTTGCTGAGTTTGGCAACGACCACATTGTCGATCCCGAGTGGCATGCCTGTCTCCTTGCGCCCGATGTGTACTCGCCGCATGGCGGCGAGGGCATGCGCGGTGGAACTGCTGGTATCTGGGACCTAGACATTGACCCGGTGCCCTCCACTCGCAACCCGGGCTTTGTCACCGCTTACGCCTCCTCCGCTGCCATCGAGGACAAGGCCGAGGTATGGGCCGCCCTCGTCTGCTTCCGCCCGGCTTCGCTCGATGCTCTCCTCGGCTCGGACCCCGTCCTTGCCTCCAAGGCTGCGCTCCTCCGCGCCCGCGTCGCCGGTCTCACTCCGACCATGGGCCCCGCCTGGTTCGCCGCGCTCGGTGCCTTGCGTGAGCGCGCGTTCGACGAAGACGGTCGTCACTGGCAGCCCGTTCCGAACCGTCCGCCAAACACTCCGCCGTACTTTGTGCATGCGCTGACGCGCGCAAAGACATACAACCCGCCGCTGTAGTGGCATTCATTCGCCCTCGACGTGTCGCGCCACAAGCGCCGCCAGCGATGGGTTAGGAATCTTGCCGCTCCACTGTCGGCCCTGCTTGCCCTTAAAGTTGAGATCGACTGCCGACACCACTGTGATGCGGGTGCCATCGCCGCCGCCGCTGCCGAGCGGCTCCAAAAGGAAGCCGCCGCCCGGAAGAAACTTGCCCCGAACCCGGTCCGGCAAGTCGGACGCGTACGCCTCAGGCAACGTAAAGTCTTCGTCGAGCGAGGCGAGAACAACCGCCCGCGCCGCTGAGCCGTGTTTCGCCGCTAAGACCGCCTGGAGAAAGACAAAGTCACGGCTCGAGGCCGGCCACGGCATCCGCCGCTCCATCCACATCACGCTCATCGAGTCGGCAAAGTGTCGCAGCTCGTGCATGCCCGTTGCGCCCGTGTCCCACGCGAGCCGCGCCTGCGGCTGGGTCAGCACTCGCTCCACCTCGTCGATGCCGACGCTCGTCGTCGCAACAGACCGCACGCACGCCAGCTCGCCGTGGTGTCCGCGAAAGACCTCGTTACGCCCATCGACATCTGTCGACACATCCTGAGACCACGGCGTCTCGTCGACCACCTGTCGCATCCGCCGCAGGGCTTCGTTTGCAAGCTCTGCGTACTTTGCCGGTGCTGCCCGAGTTCCGTTGACCGACGGTGGTGCTGCTCGCTCAAACGAGACAGACTTGCCACCGGTCCGATGACTGCTGCTTGCGCCCGCACGCCTGCCTCGGCCCCGCCCACGCGCTTGTCCGGTGTGACAACGGCCTCGGTGTACGAGAAGAACGGCGTCATGGCTGAGAGTGTGGTCCGCGGCACCACCGTGCCCGAGTCAACAAACTGCGCGAGTGAGGTAAGAACTCCAGGCAACGCGCCGTCGGGTCGGAAGAGCGGCACAATGGCCTGCGGCGGGTGCTCGCCAAGATCTGGCACGCACATCAGCGTCGCCACGCTTGTCGTCGGGTCATCTACAGACGGCGCAAGATGCAGTCCGTACATGGCCAGCTGGGCCCTCACCGCTGAGAACGAGATCTTTGAATCTTTCGCCGGGACGTTGACAGACACAATAGTGCACATGCACGCCCCGCCCTCGAGCGGCTCGTGCGACCGGAGCGCTACAAAGTCGCGCGAGCCGACAGGCCATGGCAGCGCCCACTCCATCCATACCAGGTCCACGTCCTCATCCACACTGCCCAGCGCCCGGTAGTCCTTGAGCGAGCTGTCCCAATCGAGCCGGGCCTCATCATTGCACCACAACGCAAGCACTTTGGCCGGCGTAGCCGCAATCGGCATCTGTGCCCGGAACATGTACGCTGAACGCGGATGTCCCCACACCACAAGCCGGCTATCAGTCCGGGACGCTGTGCCGCCGCTCCATCCGTCATCAGACATCCAGCGCGCCAGCGCCACGCGCGCCTCGCGGGCTACCTCACGCGCCCGCCCGCTCGCCCGCAGTTCAGCAACTACGCCCGGCACAAAGCCCTGGATGATAGCACTCGCACTCGGCCGCTCCGCCCCTCCAACAGGCACTAGCTCGCCCGGCATGGCCGGCTCGCCGTCGCCGCTCTGGCCGCCTGCTGATGAAAAGTCCGCCAGCTCATGTCGTGGCGCCCGCCGCCCGTCTGTGCGTACTGGCGTTGGTTGCGACGCGTTGGTGTTGAGCCGCGCCGCAGCCGCGGCAGGAGCATGCATCCTGCTTCCTGTCGCCACCCCGCGCTTCTTCCGCCGCTTCTTCCGCCGCTTGCTCTTGCCTTGCCCTGCACTCGCCTGCGAGATCCGAGCGCTTGCCACACCCATCGTCTCGCCGTACGGACCGGTGTTGATGGACGAGCTGCGAGCTCCTAGCAACGACGGTGTCTCGAGCAGCAGCTGGACTCGCGCAATGCGCAGAAGCAGCTTCCACAGCAGCGCAAGCTCGGCCGCCGGTACCACCACTCCAAACACCACCAGCGCAATCTCCAGTCCGCGCGCGCTTTCTGCAAGCCCCGAGCCCCAGGTCTCGCCGGCCCGTAGTCCGCGTGGCTGTGCTCCGTACCTGAACGCCGCAGCCTTGGCAACGGCGTAGCCCACGCTCACGAGTGCAACAACGACCGCCACACCCAACGACCGCGTCCCCCGGCGGACCCCGTACCATCCGCCCAGTACCACCGCCCGGCAACAGGCAAGGAGTACCAGGTCGCCCAGTGAAGCTGAGAACGAGAACGAGGTGAGCGCCCATGCCCAGAACTGGTCAGAGTGCGCACCCACAAACGCGCCCAGGACCGCAAAGAGCGCCGCAAAGCAAACCGCGTCGCACACGCTCATCGCCAAAATGCCCAGCTGCATAAACCGAACATCCGCGCGGAGCCATGGCAGCGAGTTGCCCTGCATGCTCTCCGCCGCCAGCCTTGCCACGCCGTACACGTCACGCGCCCAAACTGTAGCCGCCTCTGCTGCTCTGTGCTGCTCACCGAGCGCCGCCTCGACCACGTGTCGCTCGTGGAACCGTACCTCGCTCCTTCGACTGTACCTGGTCTGCTGCCTAGCCTGTCGCTTCCTCGCTCTTGCCCCTTCTACCCTGCTCGACCTCGACGCCACTCTGCGTCGGCAAGACGAGTGACTCCCCACACACACACAAACGCACACACACACACACACACACACACACACACACACACACACACACACACACACACACACACACACACACACACACACACACCAAGCTCACAGTATGATATGTTTATTGCAACGGCACGATTGCAGCTCTACCGCTTCCGTGGGGACACACGTTCGACCTCCTGATTCGAGTAGTACGTGTGCCCGTCGGGTGCAGGCTGATGCGGCGGGAGCATGGTGGCTGGGCACACATCGATCTCGTACGGCCGGTACGAGGTGTGCGCCATCGACTCGCCCTCGAACGGAATGTTGTTCGGCACGTACTCGCGCTGCGGACCCGACGCCCGCACCGGCGTAATCGGGAGAGGCACAAAGTCCGACCGGTTCGTCGTCGTGCCCTCAAACGGAATCGACTCGCGAGGCCGCCCGCTGTGCGCATCGCCATGCGGCTGCGAATGCGCGTACGCATCCTGCCCGTACTTGGGAAAGTCGGCATGCTGCGTCGACTCGCCCTCAAACGGCACCGAGTTGGGCACGTAGTCGCGCCGCGGGCCAGCGGCATGGACCGGCTCGATCTTGTGCGGCACAAAGTCGGCCCGGTTCGACGTCTCGCCGGTAAACGGAATGTGCTCGCGAGCAACCGGGCCGGAAGCACCGGCCGTCGACGGGCGGGCGTACGCGCCCTGCCCGTACTTGGGAAAGTCGGCGTGCTGCGTCGACTCGCCCTCAAACGGCACCGAGTTGGGCACGTAGTCGCGTCGCGGGCCGGCGGCGCGCATCGGCGTCACCGGATGCGCCACAAAATCGCGCCGCGACGTCGTCTCCCCCTCAAACGGAATCGACTCGCGAGCAGCGGCCATCGGCCCTCCCTGCGGTGCCGCGCGCGCGTACGCCGACGAGTCGTACCGCGGAAAGTCCTTGTGTGCCATCGACTCGCCCTCGAACGGAATGTTGTTCGGCACGTACTCGCGCTGCGGACCCGACGCCCGCACCGGCGTAATCGGGAGAGGCACAAAGTCCGACCGGTTCGTCGTCGTGCCCTCAAACGGAATCGACTCGCGAGGCCGCCCGCTGTGCGCATCGCCATGCGGCTGCGAATGCGCGTACGCATCCTGCCCGTACTTGGGAAAGTCGGCATGCTGCGTCGACTCGCCCTCAAACGGCACCGAGTTGGGCACGTAGTCGCGCCGCGGGCCAGCGGCATGGACCGGTTCGATCTTGTGCGGCACAAAGTCGGCCCGGTTCGACGTCTCGCCGGTAAACGGAATGTGCTCTCGCGGCGCCGCCGACAGTGCAGCGGGCAGGGCTTGGCATAGGCATCCTGCCCGTAGCGTGGAAAGTCGGCGTGCTGCGTCGACTCGCCCTCAAACGGCACCGAGTTGGGCACGTAGTCACGTCGCGGGCCGGCCTGCTGGCGGGCCGAGACCGGCCACGCCGGGTAGTCGCGCTTATACTCGGAGAGCAAGTCGTTGGGGTCGTAGTGGGTCGTCTGGTGGGTGGGCACGGGGCACTTGTGCATGCCACACGTGCACACGTTGCAAATGCACTGCTCCTCGCTCATCTTGGATGCTCGTCTACACTTGCTCGACCTGCTTCTGGGTCCTTGCGCCAGGTGCGGGGGTCGGGTGTCCTCCACTGTTGCCCCGCCGTTGTTGCCTCTCCCGCACCAACGGTCAGGCCCGACCCGCCGGGCAACAAACTTTCAACCGAATCATTCGTTTGCTGCCACCAGCCGCACGCCTCCGCCTCGATTTGTCGATTTGTCACTGCCGAACACTGCTGCCGAACGAACAACAATGCTGCCAAACGAACAGCAACGCTGCCAGGAAGGGCCCAAGCATTAGCTGCCGAGTGTGGCCTGGTGACCGAGTGGCCTTGCCCCCCCTCCCCCCTACTACGCACACACCTCCCCCCCCCCCCACCCCACCCACCCACCCACCCCCACCCACCCACCCACCACCACCACCTACCACACCTGCCCCGCCACCATGGTGTCCCGCCTCGACATAGGACGACACCCGCTCGACTACGGCTCGGACGCCGGGCACGTCGACAACCTGTTCTTCTACCTCTGGGCAAAGAACCCGGTGACCGGTGACGTCCCGCCGGGCGTTCTCCTTCCACACACGGCCGTCTTTCGCCGCTCCAAGCTCCACTCGTGGTTCTTCTCCTCGCGAAAGCCGCCGCATCACATCCTGCGCAAGCGGGCATCCGAGAGCACCATCGGCAACCTCGTCGAGGTCCTCGTCTCCGCCCACCGCGCCGGCACCTCGCGCTCGGGCATTGTCGCCTACATCGTGACCACCGAGGAGGGCGTGACAGGCGACCCGTTCACCTACGTCGAGTACCTGGACAAGCAGGCCGTCCTTGATCTTGCTTCGGGCCGCCGAGCCCTGCCCCGCTCCGGCTTCCTGCAGGCCTTTGTCGAGCCAAAGCACGGCTTCAACTCGACGCTCCGCTGCTTTCTCCGTCCGGGCTCGTTCACTGTCGAACGCCGTGACTCGGTCCACAAGATCGGCGAGCGCCGCATCCCCTTTGACGCCCGCGGCGCCACACACGAGGGCCAGGTCCACAACTCCATCCCGGTCCCATTCTCCAACTCGACCTTTATCCGCCACCTCCGCGCCATCTGCCTCGGCATCGTCCGGCACGTCCACGCCACCTCGCCGCAGCAGTACTCCATCTCGTCCATGGCCGTCAACCTCAAGCGGAATACAAAGGACCAGTTTGTCTTTCTCTACGCCTCCTCGGTTGTCGTCGAGTCGCGCATGAACAAGATCGGCCTCCCCGACGACATCTGGTCCGTCGCCCTCTCGCTTCGCGGCTCTTCCTCGCTTGTTGGCCAGCGCCTTACTGCCGCAGCATCACGCCAGCGCGCCTCGGCCAAAGGCTCGTTCACCGCCTCGGCCATGCTGGCCCGCAAGCGCAAGTCCGACCTCTCCGCCTGCCCGGGCTGCGGCTCACACATGCCGGCCTCGCTCATGTATCCAGTCACGTACAAGGCCGTCATCGCCCACTTTGACCTCTACCCTTCAGCTTACGCAGACTCGGACGCCTCGTTTCGTCGCACTGTCACATCACTCAACGCTTCGACTGTCTCGCGGGTCGCCTCGGGCACAACCTCGCTCCTCACCCGTCTCGACAAGCCGGCTGTCAAGGCCAACTCACCCAAGGCCAACAACTCGAGCGTCCCGCCACTTCTCAAACGGGTCATGAGCACCCGCATGTCAGACACTGAGTTTGCTCTGCACCGCTCAAACCCGGCCTTTCTCGCCCGCTCGCTCGCCGTCTGCGAAGCATGCTGTCTCGACATCACAGAGTCGGCCATGCGCCATCTCGGCAAGGTGCCGCAGCCGTACGTCATGGACATGGCCGCCCGCCGCCGCGACGTCATCCATGGCCTCGTTGTCAAGACCCGCTCGCGACACTCGGCTCACAAGCGGAGAACCGCTGCTGTCCGTGACCGCCGCACCACTTCGCACTCGCTGTCCACAAAACCGCCGCCGCGCCGCCGCCGCCAGGCCCGCTCCCTCACTCCGATTGCACGCGACGCCTCCTCGCCGCAGCACTACTACCAGGATATCACCGATGAGTTCTCACGCCGGGAAGCCTCCCGCCGCTCCGAAAACGCCGCCGCCCGGAAGCTCACACGCATCATGCTCCTCGCTGAACACAACACAACTGACTCGGACGAAGACGACGTTGCCAGTGGCGGCTCAGACTCTCCCGACTCGACCGCCGCCCGCCTCCTCCGCCGTCTCAACTCGACCAACTTGCACCCATCGCTCGTCGACCTCGACACATCCTCATCATCAGCCACCCTTGCCCTCCGCACCAGCAACTCTCCTGACTCGCCCTCAAAATTGCCTGCCTCGTCAGATCCCGTCCCGACTGTTATTCCGTCGCGCATCCGCAGTGGCCGCCGCCCGTCGCTGGCCCAGCTCGTTGTTCCAGTCAACCTCTCCACCCCGGCCTCGTCGTCGTCATCGTCGTCATCGTCGTCATCAGCCTCGTCCTCGCCAGACCCATCTCCATCGTCGTCACCGTCGCACCGAGCCGAGACCCTTGACGAGCTTGCTGCCGACACCTCGATCTAACTTTAATTCCTAGTCCAGACCCTCGACCTCGGCGCGGAGCCGTGCAATCACGTCCTCCGGCATCTCATCGGGCTCCTCCACCGCCGCATCAAGCACAGCCTTGTGTGCAAGGTACTTGCGCCGCTCCTCGGCCTGTGACGGATGAATGCCAAGGTGGGTGAGGTAGACCTGAAGCTTGAGCGCCGGCACGCGAGTGTATGACGCAATGAACTGGAGCACCGCATGGAACTCGGGCTCGAGTGCCACATCCTCAAACGGCGCCTCGCTCAGCTCGTCGGCCGCCCGCATGTAGAACTGGTTGTTGAGCATGGCTCCGCTGCTGCCGTCGAGGATCAGCCGCTCCAGCGCGCTGATGTACTTTTGCAGCCACGATGAGACGTACACGCCCGACATGGCCATGTACTTGAGGAGGCCCTGATGAAACGCGCCCCACTCACGCTCGCGCTGGCTATCTTCCACACTCGTCGCCGCCCGTTTCCACACCGAGTCGACCCGCGCACCCTGCGCTGTCGCCGCCCTTGCGTACCGCGCCGCCCGACTCGCAGCCTCAGTCGACTGGACAATAGCCTCATTGAGCTGGTCCTCGTGCGCCAGCACCCGTCGCCGATCCACCAGCCGCTCCTCTAGCGCTGCCGCAAGCTCAGCCGTCGCCACAATGTTGACCTCTTCAAACTCGCGCCGCCACGCATCGACACGGAGCTCCTGGCCCATGTGCCGAAAGTACTTACCCGGCACCATCGTCCGAGCCGCAGGCACGATGACATGGTCGGCAAGGTCACGCAAATGCTCCGGATTCGCCAGCAGCACCTCCCGCTCTGTGATGAGCAGCTGCTCACCAGTCTCTTTGTCCATGTCATCAATAGAGATCGCATGCAGTGACGCTAACGACTCGTACTGCGCAAGGCTCTCCGCCACCTCGGCCTCGGACGCAAAGCCCTTGGTCGCCACAAGATCCGCCAACGACATCGAGAGCATCGGGTTCTCCGGCGAGGACGGCCGGTGGCTCTTCTTCATCGGCGACACCACTCGCTGCTCGTACTGCGCCAGCTTGCTCGTAAAACTCTCCAGCACCTCACCCTCAGCCTCTAGCGTCTTGCCCAGCGACTGCGCCAGCGCGCCCTGGGCCCCGTGCCTGTCGGCCCAAAAGTCTTGCTGCGAAATCGTCGACCGCGACATCGACTCCACCACTGTCCCCGTCGACGAGTTGGACGAGCCATCCAAGCTAGAACTAGAGCCAGGGCCAGAGTCTAATCCCAGGCCCAAGTTCAAGCCAGAGCCAGAGCTAGAGTTGGGGCTCAAAGGCGACGCTGACCCCGAAGACCGTGTCCACGATCTCGACCTCGCTCTCGACCCTGATTTCGAATGCAGCGACGTCTGGACACGGAGGGAGCTGATGCTACCCTCTTGAGCGGCGTTCTCGGCCCTGTTCTTGCCCTTGCCCTTGCCCTTGCCCTTGCCCTTGCCCTTGCCCTTGTCTCTCCCTCTGCCTTTGTCCTTCTCAGACGATCCGAGCCGGCGTGAGCGCGAGCGCCGTCCCTTGCTGGACTCGGGGCTGTCTTGGCCCGCCGCGGCCGCTCCTTCGTCGTCCTTGGCCACGACAACTTCAGGCGGGGGGAGAGGCGTGCTTGCCTTGCGGGTGTACGGAATAACTGGCACACGCTGCGACCAGGGCCGGGTCGGTGCCGCTGCCGTCGCCGGCCTAGCCGAGCCGACAAACCGCTGCGACTGGAGCGCCACTTGCCGCTTGCGCATCGCCGACGCCGAGCCGGTCCGCAACTTTTGCGGCGATGCCTTGCGAGCGAGAGAGTCCTTGCGAGTCGATGTCCACGGCCGGGCGTAGCCCTGGCGCGTGCTTGCCCGGCGCTTCTGCAGCGTCTTTTTGGCCGTCTTGGGCCGCGGGACAGGAACCGAGGTGCTCGGCCTCGGCTGGCGCAAACGCGCAGCTGTGGCAGGCCGCTGCCTCGTCCGCACGCTGGAAATCGAGTTGGTTCGCGATCGCGCCCGCTGCCTTGCCTTCTCGCGCTTGGCGGCCGTCTTGGCCTCGACCACTGCCGTCACCCGCTTGTTCGTCAGCGCCGTCGCCGTGTTGGCACGCAGCTGAGAACCAAGCCACGCCGACCGCATGTCGTCAGCGGCAGTGTGGTCGCCGCCGTAGTAGCCCGCCACAGTCGCTGGCCGCGCAGGCATGCCGTTCTTTTCCGTCCGGCTACCGGCCCGCGACGCAGCACCCGTTTGCGACCGCAACCGCGCCACATCGGCCTGTCGCAGCACTGGCCGTGGAAACGAGACAAACTCGGACGGCGTGACGCCCGACTTGGACGCAGACGGTCCCTTGAGCGAGACCGAGGCCGAAGTCGGCGCAAGGTAGTCGTACATGCCGGCATTCTCGTGAGCCGCGTACGAGACGTCGACGTCGGTCTCCAGCAGCGCACGCGCAAACTTGAGCATTCGCGCCTCGTCATCCCCGTCGCCCACAAGCGTGACATCTTCGTACGCGTCTAGCCAGGTCTTAGATCGCAACAGTCGCCGCCGCTCGGTTGGCGCCCGAGGCAGCTGGACCTCCTCGGCCTTGAGAGCTTCGGCAAACTCGCGCTGGACAGCCTGCAGCGCCTGCAGTGACGCTTGCATGCCGAGCAGAGTCGACGACTCTTCATCCAGCATCTCCAGAGCGCTCGAGTCAACCTCACGCCGCCGCACCGGACCCGACGCCTGCTGACCCGACTTACCGCGACGGTCGCGCCGCCGGGTACCCAATCGCCCGGCAATGCCCTCGTCAGAGTCAGAGTCGGACTCTGAGTCTCCGAGAAGCGCCACCGTGTACGCATGAGCGGCTTCAGACTCTTTCTGTACCGTCCGCCGCCGCCGCGGCGGCAGCGGCACCTTCAGCATCGCCGCCGCAGAGAGGGCGGCGCCGGCACCAAACTGATTGTAATTGCGCTTCTTGTGCGCAAGCTTGCGCATCGGCGGTTCGACCTTTTCGCCCAACAGAGACGACGCCAGCCGCGCCCGCCGCACCTCGGCCTCCACCCGCGCATACCGTCCGGCGAGCTTGGCCGCCCGCACGTTGCCTTTGATGCGCTGCCGCGCGGCGAGCCGATCAACCGCTGCTGCCGACTCGCGCAGCGCCGCTGCCCTCAGATCCAGAAAGTCCTCGGTTCCTTCCTCGAACGCGGCCTCGGCGTTGGAGATCGATGGCACTGCAACTGGCGGAATCTTGGCCCACACATTGATCGGCTCCAGCTTGTTTTCGCCGTTTGCCCATGCCGCCACAGGCTCCACAAGCCCAGGCTGTCTACGCCCGACCGTTCGGAAGGGAGAGAACCCGCTTCGCTCGCCCGAGCCGTCGCCGCCACCCAGCCCGTCGCCGTCCCCAGGCCTTAGCCCCGTCCCAGCCACGGCCATGGCAATCTGCGACGAAGTCATGGCAGGCGGCGGCAGGGAGGGTGAGGTGTTGGTTGCGAGAATGAGCGGTGGTGGCGGTGGCAGTGGTTGGGGAAGGCACCAGCAGCTGCAACGGAGAGCGATCGGGACAACCAGCGACGGCCACGGCAGCCCGTCAGACTCAACTCGAACCGCAACGGCAGACATGGCAGCGCCGAGGTCGTTCTACCAGGGTGGTGGGGCTACTGTCGCCAACGCCATGCTGGCAAACACTGTGGCGGTATGGAACCTGCCACTCCCCTCCTCCTTCCCTTCCTCCCCCCCCCCCCCCCCCCGGCCCCCCCCATATGCCGTCACGCGCCATGCGCCCCAGACCGTTGGGACATTCCCTTCACCACCCCACACTCACTCGCACCCCGATCGAATCCCTCTCCCCACTCGCCCTCAGGAGAACAACCGCATCGCAGACGCACAGGCCCATGCCCAGCAGTACGTCCTCTTCCTCCTCCTCCTCCTCCCCCCTTCTCCCTCTCTCTCCCCACCATTCCCTCCCCGTTCCTCTCCCCCCTCCGGCTACTACTACACTCACCCCCTCCCCGCCGCACACACAGGATCCAACGCGCAGAGACAGAGACACTGTGGCGGTCAAAGCTTGATGTGGGGCTGCATGGGCGGACCCAGCGGGCTCAGGCAGCCATGCGCGAAGACGAGGTGAGCCTTGCCCGGAAGGAGCTGCTCATTCTGCGCAGGCGCGAGCTGAAAGAGCGCCTCGCCCGCGACGCTGCCGAACAGGAGGCTGCCCTGGCTCGCAACGGCCTCTCCATTTACCACGGTGTTGACGGTCTCGAGTAGACCGGGCTGGTGATGGTGCGCCGTGGGGCAGATGCACGACCCCCCAGGCTGCGCGCTGTGCACACCTCAGGCGATGAAGGGAATGCCCGACGGGACGGTCTTCCGGAACTTGATGTAGTCCTCGTGGAAGAACTCGATGAGCTGCTCCTCCTCGTCAGGAATGCGGTCTGCGAAAAAGAACCACGAGGCGACGGCAAAGCCGATGATGCACACCGGGTTGACGAGAACAACCTGGGTGGCGATGGACCAGTAGAAGAAGCCGACGTACGATGGGTGGCGGCAGATCGAGTAAATGCCTGAGGTGACCAAGACGTGCTCGTCGCGCTTCTCGTACGCCACCAGATGGGTGAACGAGACGCCGGCGCTCCACATGGCGTACGTCCGCAGCGCCTGGCCGGCAACAACGACCGCAAAGCCGAGCAGAGTCACCGGCCACAGGGCCTTGAGCCATGGCGCGAGCCAGAGCTCGAGAACAAACTCCAGCCACGAGGCGCCCATGGCTGTCCAGAACGCTTTGGAGTGGTTGATGAGGAACGAGTCCACAGAGAGCGTGTCTGGGTGGAACAGCGCCGTCAGCGAGTACTCGAGGGCGTGGAAAGTGCCCAGCGCGAGCAGGTAGAGGCCGAGCGGGACGACGCCGAGCCCACCGCCAGAGAACAGGACCAGGCACGCGCCCATACCCACAAGCAGGCCCAGCGCAAACGCATGTGCCGCCGCAAGCGCAGGCCCGCGCGGCCGGAACGCAGGATTCCCCTTGATCTGCTTCAACACCTTGCCCGCCACTCCGCCCAATCCGGCAATTGCTGCCATAGTGTCTCTCCCCAAATGAGTCGAGTCTTTACCACAACACTCACACACCCACCCGATACACACACCCGCCCGGCGCACACGCCCGCCCGGCGCACACGCCCCGCCCTTACACCACACCTGCAAGCCAGACAAGCACGCGACTCGCCTGCTGTCGCGCCGAAAGAAGAAACGTGCCAGCATCCAGACCGGGCTCCTTCCCAGCATCGTCCAAACCGCCCTCACCAGGCCCATCCTGACGAGCCTCTTGTGCTCCGCCGTTGTCCTCGGCCAGAGCTGCCAGTTGCTCGTCACGGCACTGCGCGAGCACGCTTTTGGCCCGATCAAGCTCGCCCAGCGCGAGCTCCAACTCGTTGGCCATCCTCGCCTCGTACGCCACCTGCTCCGGCGGCGCGCCCTCGGGATAGGAACGGATGAGCGCAAGCGTGCTCTCGCACTGGCTTGCAGCCTCGTAAACCGCTCGGATCTGGTCGTTGAAAAACTCAGAGAGCAGCGAGCGGACCGTCGCCAGCTCGCGCCCGGCCTTGGATTCGAGCCCGCCGGCACCTGCCGCTGCGCCCGCTGCCACCCCGGACGCTGCAGCCAGAGACACCATCGCCGACGGCCGCATGCCCATCGCCTCGATGTGCGCCGCAAGCGTCTTGCCGAGTTCTTCCTGCCTTGCGGCCCTGCCCTCGGCACCCATGGCGCTCTCCACTCCGGCCGCAAACGCTGTCAGCGTCCGCGCAGCCCGCAGCGGGCGGACCAGCTCAGGCACCGGCCCAGCCGTCAGTGGGCGCGCCAGACCCTCCGCATCAATAAAGTGCGACCACATAACACTGTCTGCCGCATCTCCGCCCATGCCCTTGCCGTCCAGTCCGTCGCCAGTCGCCTTTGCTGTCCCACCGCTCGAGGCCGCACCAGACGCGTCACGCAGCCCGCTGACGCCACCACGCCCAGCCACGCTCGGCCTACCCGCCGCCCACTGCAGGCCACTAGCCCCGCGCCTACGACCACCACCACCACCAGCAGCAGCAGCAGCAACAGCCATACGCCCGCTACATGCCCGCCACCATACGCCACCGACCGCTCGCAGCATCCGTCCGTCGGCTAGCCCACAAGAGCTGCGACAGAGACAGGTGACCGACCAGCCGACTCGCCACACATGCCACACGCCAGCCACCTCTCCCTCTCGCCATGCCCTGGCTCTGTCCCGTGTGCGACGTGTACAACACCGCCGGCCCGCCAGCCCATTGTCTCTCCTGCGACGCTCCGCACCCGGGTGCTGCGGCCGCCGTCGCTGCTGCTGCCGAAGACAGGGCGGCGGCGGCGGCGGCGTCGGCAGCCCGCCGGCGCGATCTGCCTGGCCAGGCTCTCGGCCCGCCGTGGACGTGCCCCTGCTGCGGCGAAGACAATGCCGATGGCTTTGTCTGTGCTGCCTGCGCCTTCAAGAAGCCCTCGCAGACCTTTGCTCCCGCTGATCCGGCCGGGGGCTCAGCCGTCGTCCTTGCTGATGCCGCACGCCGCGGCGAGCTGCTGCCATGGATATGCGCTGTGTGCTCGGCGTACAATGTGCCTGTGGCCGGCGGCGATGGTCACGTGCTCCCGAGCGACACCGCATGCTCCATATGCACCGCACCACGCGCGTCTGAGAGCCAGCCACTTGAGCAGCCTGGCGATGGTGAGCGCTGGATCTGTCTCACCTGCTCCTGTACCAACGCTCCCGCCGATACCGAGTGCGTGGCCTGTGGCGACGAGCGAGTGGCCGGCTCGCGCACTGAGCGCGCTCAGGCCATGGCCGCCTCCTCTTCGCTCACTGCTGCCCAGGATGCCGAGCCGTGGATTTGTGCTTCCTGTCTCCACTACAACGTTGGCGGTCGTGTTGGCTGCGAGCGCTGTGCCGCTGACCGCGTCCGCGTCCGCTCCAACGTCGATCCGGCAACCGAACTCGAGACCGAGTTTGAAGTCCGCCGCGCCCTGGCCAAGGCCAAGACCTCCCGCCGCGCCCGCCGACCTTGGTCGTGTCCAGCCTGTGGCCACGTGTCGACTGATCCTATCTGCGCCGCCTGCGGCACGCTCCGTGTCGACGGCGAGGCCCGCACCGACTCACTCCCTCCAGGCTACTGGGACACATAGCGCCCTGATTTACTGCGACGACGAGAAGAACGACTCGGAGCCGGAGCATGCGCCCGAGTCTGAGCCAAGTTGCGGAAGCATACCGGCCGGCGCAGAGTAGGCGTGCGGCGAGTTCGGCGAGAGCGGCTCGACCGGCTTCGCCTCATGGTGCATCTCCCCCGACCTCGTTTCCCTTAGCTTGCGGCTCTCCGATGAGGACCAGGAGAACGAGGAGTCGCCGGATGCCTCGTCGTCATGCATTGCCAACACCTCGCGCGCGGTCTCTGCGGCTTTTGAAGCTGCGTGCGCCATGGCGTCCTCCGAGCTGACTCGCAGGAACTCTGAGTCGACTGCAGATGCGTCGAGCTCGGGTGTGTCTGCCGCCACCGGGCTCTTGGCAGGCACGGCTCTCCGCCGCTTACGCCGCTTGCGGACAACTGCCTTGCCGTTCAACGACGAGTCGAGCGGCGGGCCCATGTACGGCGCCTCATCGGTGGTCGCGCCCGCAGACGCTTTTCCATGGCGGCGACCTCCCGGCGGCGACGGCGACCGAAACGTCTCACGCGGCGGGCGCGCTACCGAACTCGGTGCGCTCACCGTCCGAGACCGGCTCACAGCCCGCCGCTGCCAGTACAGTGCCGCAGACGTCAGCGGCGCCTCCTGCTGCGAGATAAAAATGATTTCGACTTCGGGCAGAAACGAAACGTGCCGGTTGCGGAGCTTCTCCTCTTCCACACGGATCTCCGAGACACATGACAACAGTGCCTTGGCGTCGCTCGCCGACAAAAGGCGGATCGAGAGTGTTTTGATCCGCCCAAACAAATCGGCCGTCGTCACCGCAAACACCTGCGCTTCAACTTTGAACGACACAAACTGCTCGATTGCGAGTGGCGTCGCCACCACCTCGGCGTTGCTCATCTTCATCAGCGTGAACATGCCGTTCTGGATGGTGACCAGCGCCTGGGTCTCGTCAGCAGCGTCCACACACACAAACTTGGCCATCCGCCCGCGCCGCCACGGCACACTCTTGTCGCCAATCGAGCAAGTCTCCCGCGGCGACGAGCTCGCGCTTGACGCTGCGCTCGAGTTGGTCTGCACGCGAAGAGCCGGCCCGCCCGAAGTCGACTGTGCTCGCCGCTTGCGCCGCACCCGGTGCTGCGCTGCGCTCATCCGCAGCCCGCCCACGTCGATAGACGCCCGTTTCGACTTGGCCATCCCAGCATCGGCTGACTCCGGCCGCTTACTGCCTCCGCCCTTTGTGCAGCCCTTTGCTCTGCCGTCTGTGCCTGTCTTGTGACCAGCAAGCTCAGCACCTGCCGTCTTTGCCAGCACATCGTCCAGTCCCGGAGACGGAAGTGACAACCGCCGAAGCGACGCGCTTGCGTGCGCCGCCGAGTCGGACGACCATCCGCTGGCCTCGCCCGAATCACCGCCTTGGGCCACCACCTGCACATCCAGCCCTGCACCCATCCCGTCCGACGCATCGGGCACGTCTGCATCGTCCGCTCCCTGAAAGTCGGTCGCCACAGGCGAGGTCGTCCGTGAAACCGGCGCCGATCGCAGGGCAAGCCTGTTGCTCCTGTCGCCATCGCTACCGCGGCAACTGCCGACTGCAGGACTCCGTCTCGACGTCGACGTCGACGTCGACCGCGACCGCGACCGCGACCTTCGCCGCCGCACTCTGCGCGGCCCGGTCCGCGGCCGTCCGTCCGCTGATCCAGCCCGTGCCGCCGGAGGCGTGCCAGGCACCGAGAGCAGACCCGGCGAGCCGGTCAACGAGCCCGGTGACCCGTCGACGCTTGTCGTCACGCCTGACACCCGCACGGCAATACGCTTCGATGCCCTTGCCCGCCCACTCCCACGCTGCGACGATTTCGCAATGATGTGTGCGCTCGGTGTCACAACCTCGGCCTTGTCACCGGTCTCTAACACTGTCTCGGTCTCAGGGCCCTCGTCGGCGATGTCGGACAGACCTCCCGGGCCGCCCTCCACCTCCTCCATGCTCACCACCGGCAAGCTGGACGCAGACCTGTGTCGGCGATGTCGCCGCACACTCTGTACCTTCCCGTGCATGTGCGCACCGTGAGTGTGGGTTTGGGGAAAGACGGAGAAGGTGAGGGGGGGGGGGGGGGAGGAGGAGGGAGGACGGCAGTACCCTTGCCGAGTCCTCCTGACCCATGGCAGAAGTCTGTCCGTCTGTCTGTCCCGCCCGCACCAACATAGCACCACACACAGCCGCACAAGGGTTATGCACAGCACCAGCAGCTGCACCAGAAGACTACACGCACACACAAACACACACACACACACACACACACACACACCCAATCCTACCAAACACCCAACACACCCGCCTGAAACCACCCGTACCGCTGTCGACATCCCCGCCACGTCAAGTGCGCTACCGTCGACCGAAGTGCCCTTGCCACCCAACATCACCCAAGTTTGCCCACGCACCGCCACGCCACGCCATGCCATGCCATGCCAGGCCACACCACATGCCACATGCCACAGCCGCAAATCGAGTGAGCGAGCCACCCAAACAAAGAGCCACAGCGAATGGCACAATAGCTCGAGAAGATAGATAGCGAGCTCACTCTGCGACCGACTCACCACGCAGACAACCATACACACCTCACACAATCACAGACACAACTTCACCACACAACCTCACAACCACACAACCGCTGCATACTGCTCTTCGCTATGGGTGGGGGCGCCGGACTTGTGCTCGGCCTTTGCATTCTCGTTCTGCTTGCTGCTCCTCCCCACTCGGCTGCCCACCCCGTCGCCTGCCCGGGACTCGTACGCGCCGCTGATCCGGCTGCCACCGAAGCATACGTGATCGCCGGCATGGGAGAGGAGGTCCTGGTGTGTCTTGAGGATGCGGTGCAGGAATGGTTTGCGTCAGAGTCGGCTGGATACCAGCTCAACCACCTCGCCACCATGTACACCATCGCGGGACACCTGCCGGCCGCCGTCCAGACCGCCACTGCTGTCCTCGGCTTTGTCGCCCCTGACCTCGCCACCATCCCCGACATCACCGCGCTTGTCGACTACGTCTATGACGGCGTCGAGCAACCGCTCGATGACGACAGTGCGCTTGGCTCGTCAGCCGCGTTGGTGGAGCCCGAGTTCCCCATCGAGCTGGCCGCAGACGCGCTCTGCATCCTCTCCGATGTCGCCTCGGCCGCTCTCCAGCACGTGCGGGCACTGCGCCTTGCGCGACGTGCACTTGCGATCAGCCCCGACTCGTATGATGCCTGCCTTCGCGTCGCGGGGCGGTCTCTGGATGCTGGCTTTCCCGAAGACACGCTGGCTCTGGTCAACGACTGTATGCCTCCGCCTACCGCCTCTCCCGCGCATGCTGCTCTCCGCCACACCGTTGCCGGCGACGCCGCACTCAAGCTGGAACGCTGGTCCGAAGCTGTTGATGCACATCTGGCTGCGCTCAGCTCCGATCCGGCCAACTCGGACCTCAAGTGGAACCTGCTTTCTGCTACGTTCAGGCTGGCATCGTCAACCGTGTCTGGCATCGCGCTCTCGTCCAACGCCATTGACCCGGATCTCGCTGCAGAGCTGAGCGCGGCAGCTCGCTTGCTGCACGCCAATGGAGCGACGGCGACTGGCCTCGAGCTGTTGGCCATTGCGGTGCGGCTGCCGCGGTCGTCAGTCAAGGTCAAGCTCGCCGCCTACGCCGCCATGGCGTCGCTCCAGCTCGAATCGGGCGCCAACGAAGCTGCTCTCTCGAGTCTAGAGACCGGCATTTCCATTGCGCCCAAGTCACCTGTCGCACACGCTCACTTGGCGGTGGCACTGGCCGATGCCGGTGATCCTCGCGCGGCGCTCGAGGCCTTTGCCACCGCCCGGCGCCTGATCACCGCCCGCGACCAGCTCTCATTTGCGCAGTACGAGAAGCTCGGCCTTGTGGCCCACACCAGCGGTGCCTTTGAGCTCGCCGGTGCAGCATTTCGCAACGCCTCGCGCCTTGCACCGACTACGCCGCGGGCCTTTATCAACTGTGGTGTCTCGTACGCCCGCGCCGATCAGCTTCGCGCGGCGCTAGCCTGCTTCCAGCGTGCACACGCTCTCGACCGGCACGACGTCGATGTAGTGCTTGAGACAGCAAGTCTGGCTGCACGTCTCAACCGCTCGTCAGCAGCCATTCTCTACACCCGCGGCATCACTATTCTTGGCCATCGCATCTGGCCGCTGTCGCGTGCCACCCAGGGCCACAAGCAATTCCCATCCGAGGTTATTACTTACGCCAAGCTGCGGCGGGGCCTGGCGCGATGGCACGCCGAGCGCTCTGGTGAAGAGCACCTTGCCCTCGCGTCGTACAAGCTTGCTTTTGACGTGCTGCAAGGCCGCAACTGGCCGCTGGCACTCGAGTACGGCCGCTTGCTTGCTAGAGACGACACGCTTGCGGTTGCTGAACTTCGCTTGCTGATGGCCCGTGTTCAGCCTGTCGCGCCGGTGGCAGAGTTTGCGGCGCTCAACACACTGCTGGCACTCGCGCCGCCGCCATCGCCCCTGCCGTCGCTCTCGTGGCGGTCGGCTCTAGCCAACCTACAAATCGGCTGCCAAGCCGCATGCAACGTGACGGCTGATTTCGACGAGCTGAGCGCGACGATCAAGGCAGCGCGCCGTGCAGAAGCCCACATGCAGGCACTCCTCGCCCATGCTACCGCTGCAGAGAGTGCCAAGGCCGAGATCGAGGCCTCGCTGAATGCCGAGAATGATCCCACTCGTCGTGCGTACATTCAGTCTGCCCTGCACGATGCCACCATGACCGCGCAGCAGGCGAGCGCCACCGTCGCCGCTGCTGAAGCTGCGGCATCCGCCAATGAGCGGCTTGTCGCCGACACTCTGGCAGAGCTTGCTCCCCGTGTCATCCGTAAGCTGCTGGATGCGTGGTCATCGGCGTGACGGCTTGGTCGGCGTCCGGAGCGATGCAAGCAGCGTACGCGGGTCCAGAATAGCATCGACGATTTCGTCGTCGCCATCGCCATCCTCGGCCGTGTTTTTGAGCATGGCCTCGATGGCTTCGTGGCGCGAGTACGAACGCTTCCGCTCGTTGTCGGCGCGGTGGCGCCTTCGCAAGTTGCT
The DNA here is from genome assembly GCF_000142905.1 of Thecamonas trahens ATCC 50062. Classification (NCBI taxonomy): domain Eukaryota; order Apusomonadida; family Apusomonadidae; genus Thecamonas; species Thecamonas trahens. The sequence continues at coordinate 101,605 of NW_013657632.1, forward strand.
GATCGAGCGTGACATGAGGGCTTCGGCGGCGGCGTCGTGCTTGGCTTTGGCCTCGCGCCAGGTAGTCACGCCGCGCTTGAAGCGGTGGAGGAAGGAGAAGAGTGTGTCGAAAAGCGACTCGGGTGCGACGGATCGCGGATCCTCGCCCAGCGACGTCGCAAGCTCGGCAAACTCCTTCTGAATGCTCTCCAAAAGTGGCTCCAGCTTGGCAATGGCTTCACCGTGCTCGTCGACAAAGTCGAACATGATGCCCTCAAACGGCTCGCCCATGTCGCCGCGCTCCAGATGGGCCTCCAGTGCCGCAAATGAGCGGCGCAGCTGCTCCAGCTCGAGTGTCACGCGCTCGGTCGAGACGGCTGCTGCAACGTCAACGGCCTCCAGCGCCGCCGGCAGATCGAGCAATACCTCGAGATCGGGCGACGAGCCGATGACGTCGATGACATAGTCGAGCGCGTTCTCCGGGCCATCGCCACTTCGCGCGTTCTTGGCCCTTGTCCTGGCTAGCACCAGCAGCGAGTCAAGCTGGATGGACGTCTGGTTGCCGCGGAACGAGCCACGATTCATGTAGTTGGCGACCGCCAACACAAGCGCCATTAACTTGCGGAGCCCATCTGAAGTGGTCACATCGCGAATAGCCTTGATCATGGCATCCAGATCGCCCTGAACCGACGCCAGTTGCTCGGGCAGCTCGCGCTTCAGAATAAAGGCGTCAATACGGTCGCTCAGCCGCGGAAGCGAGCTCAACTCCTTGAGAATGGCGTCGGCAGCATGGAGTTTGGTCCCGCTCTCGCTCACCGCTGACTCACGCGCCAACGCAGCCGCTTCCTCTGCCGTCGGCACCAGCTTGAGTAGCATCTTGGTTTGGTCCTCGGTCAGCCGCGTCTCGTCGAGGTTCAGAATTATGTCCTTGATCTGGCTCGCTGAGAGCTTGAGGAACTTTTGCGCAATGCACACAGCCCGCTGGCGCTTGGCCGACAGGACCGAACGGGCAGCCGGCGTAGGCGACATCGACCGACTCGAGCCAACAGAGCTAACCGATGACCGCCGGTCCAAGCTCGCTGTCGACGCACCCGAGTTGACCCGCGAGCCAAAGAGCTGGTGGATCTCGGGCAGCTTGAGATGCTGGTACATCTCGCCCACAATGTCGTCCTGACTCCAGAACGAGCGCACAAGCCGCTTTTTGGGAAGCCCCTTGACGTCCAACGGCATGAGCTTGCCATCCAGCCCGCGTGGAACTTCGGGCAAGTCACGAATGGCTGACGGCACCACCGTCGGTACCGACTTGCCACGGGTAAGTCCAGGCGGCGGCGGCGGTGGCGGTCCACTGCCGGGCGGTGGCGGAGCCGGCGGCGGAGCCGGCGACGGAATAAGAATCGACGGCGATGATGCCGCCAGCGATGGGCCCTGCAAATCGCCGACAAGAAGTCGAACCGAGTCGTCGTCGCCATCGACTTCGGAGCCGCCACGCAACTCCTCTGGGACGGCAGTCTCTGCCGCGGCGCGCTGCTTCTTAAACTTGGCAAACGCTGCCTGGGCAGCCACCAGCTCATCGCGGCTGGCGGCCAGCTCCTGAGCAAGCTTGGAGCACTTTGAACACTCGCCGTCGGGCCCGCTTCCGGCGCCACTGATGAGGGCGGTGACATGGTCAATGAGCGTAGGCGTGTCGTCGACGTTATACGGCTCGAGATTAAAATGCGTACAGAGGACGGTGCGGATCTCGACAAGCTTGAGGTCCTTCATCATCCGGATTTTGGTCCGGTACCGCTCGAGCTTAGCGGCGAGCTGTTCGCTGAGCTCGCGGAGGCGATCAGTCTCGTCTTTGGCGGCTGCAAGCGCCTCCTGGGTTGCGGCCAGCTCCGCAGCGACTGCGGACGGACCGGCCGCCTGCGTGCTCGACGACGACGCGTCTTGCTCCCACATCAGTTCACGAAGACGCGACTTGAGCAGCTGATTGACCTGGACCTTCTTCCGCAGCTTGTTCTCCAGCGCCTCGACCCTGGCATCGTTACCCGACTTGAGCTCCTTAACCTCCAGCTTATACTCGTGTAGCACAGCCTTGGTGTTGCTCAGCTTGGCCTTGAGCTTGGTGATGACGACTCGCGCCCGCTCGATGTCCAAGCCCTCGAGGGCACGATCGACTGCGAGAGCGTAGGCATCGTCCGGCTCTGGCGGCGCGGTCACCTGCTCATGCTGCGGCACATCGATGGCGGTCAGGTGCTTGGGCTTTGTGAACAGGCCATGATCCGGAGCGCACACAAAATACACAGTGCCGTCGACCGAGCCATTGTTCTTCCCGTCAGGCGTCTCCAGCTCCACCCCGATGACGGGGCGAGCATCGGTGAAGGGCCGGTCGTCGCCGACGTACCGCACCACGCCACGCAATAGACCCTTGTACAGCACAGCCTGGCCCACAGCCACCCCAGACTCTGCCACAGCCATGGAAGGGTAGTGAGATTGGGATTGGGGTAGTGGGGTAGTGGGGTAGTGGGGGCGGGGGGGGGGGGGGGAGGGAGTAGGTAGGAACGGTACGGAA
>NW_013657632.1:104237-152717 GCF_000142905.1 Thecamonas trahens ATCC 50062
GTATATAGCAGCGAGCCTATATATCCATAGCTATCTACATATATCCGTATATCTACATAGATATATATATATCTACCGCAGATACGTAGATAGATATTTATATATAGCTTTATTTCGCTATACATATACCCACATACACACATAGAGATATATAGACACATGCATACAGACATACATATACACATATATAGAAACATAGATAAAGATACAGACATATACATATATACATATACATATATAGAGAGAGACATAGGCAGAGATGGATAGGGGGGAGATAGGAGAAAGGTGGTGTTTGGCGGGTGAATGGGTGGGTGGGTGGGTGGTGGCTACGGTGCGGCACCTGTGGCATTTCGCCGAATGATGGAAGGGGGGGGGGAAGGGGGGGAGGGGGAGGAGGGCCACCAGCCCACCGCCCCAACTCCTGCCACCACACACACACAGACACGCACACGCATACACACACACCTCACCACAGCCACTAGCCTCACCACAACCACAACCACCACACACACACACACATACACACACATACTCTCTCTCTCTGTCTCTGCCATGCCCAAGAAGCTCTACCTGCACTATGAAGGCACTCCCGACTTTACCTACATCGCCCAGGTGGAGGCCGGAACTACCGTGGCTGCCCTTGCTGCCTCCTTTGCCACCGCATACGCCTCCGCCCATCCTGCTGCTGGGCTCACGGGTCTAGTCCTCACCAATGACGAGTACGCCCCGTCTGTCTGTCTCTCTCTTTCTCTTTCCTCCTTCCTTCCCTCTCCTCCCTCTCCCTTTCCTCCCTACTCACCCCACCCCTCCCACAGTGGCCTCCCGCTCGCCGATGCAGACCTCGAGGATCTGGACGCGGGCGATGACGTCCTGATCGAGGCGGAGGTCAGCAAGCCCCAGACGTCACAGCAGAGCCCGGCTCTATCCCCTTCCGCCCCGTCGGCTTCTGTGTCTCCTGCGGCGTCTACTTCTGCTCGCCACACGGCCGCGGCGGCGGTGGCCCAGGCCGCGGCGTCGTCGTCGTCGCAGGCGGCCAACATGTCGACGGCGGTTGAAGTCGTCTCGCGGTCGCTGACCACCGCTCAGGCACTCACGGCCAAGAAGGCGTACCGCCGCGCCATTGAGGTCTATGAGCAGATCATCGCAGCCATGCCGCAGCTCCCGCAGCCGTACATTGGCATGGCCCAGATCTTGATCGCCATTCGCGACTTTGCGGCAGCGACGAACATTGCCGATCGCGGCCTAGCCATGCTGGCAGAGAGCCCACCGCTCCTGGCTGCCATCGGCCTCGACGTGGCGCAGGCCCGTATCTCGCTCCTTCGCCTTAAGGCCTCAGCTCTCGGCGACGCCAAAAAGTACAAGAAGGCCATTGCTGTTTTCACCGACGCCCTCGAGCTCGCCGACAAATCCGACAAGGCTGCTGATGCTCTTGACATCCAGGTCGCTATCGGCGAGGTCCTCTACGCGTCTGGCGAAGAGGACGCTGGCATCACCCTCTTCCAGAATGTGCTCAAGATCAACGAGTCGCACTTTGACGGCCTTTACAACTTTGCGATTGCCTGCGGCGACCGTGGCCGCCCGCTCGAGGCCCTCAGCGTCTTCCTGAAGCTGTTGGTGGCAGAACAGAAGCACAAAGGCGTCCGTGCCCGCATCACCGACATCGTCATGGCCGACGGTGGTATGGACCTTCTCGACGCCGCCATCCAGGACGCCGCAAAGTCACCGGCAGCGCTCGCCTTTTTGGGCCTGCTCATCAAGGAAAACTCGGCGCTCGACAGCTCAGTTGCGCTTTACGAGCGCGCACTCGCCGGCGCGCCAGACTCGGCCTCGTATGTCCTTAATCTGGTCCACGGCTACGAGATTTGCGCTCAGTACGGTCAGGCATGGGCAGCAGCTATGAAGTTCTGTGCTGCCAACTCCGCGCTCGGCGTGGGCGGCTTGACCTGTGCCCGAGTTCTCAAGGCGCTCGGCGGTCTCAGCTCGCCGATCGGGCTTCCCACGGCCTCGGCCTTTCTACCTGACTCGGACATTGTTGCGGCTGCTGGCTGTAGCTACGACCCTACGCTTCCATACAACACGCTCGAGCTGGTGGCTGGCGGTACAAACCTCTCGGACTCGCCGGCGACCGCTGCCGGCATGCTTGATGACGCCGAACTGGTCGAGGTCATCGGGTACGACGCCCGTGAACTGGACCTCCTTGCTCTATTCTGCACCTTGGTCAAGATCCTGTTTAACGTCGGCGCTCTCCCGCCCACCGCCGCGCTCATCCCACTCATCGACGAGATCCGTGGCACGCGCCCCATTCACCGGACTACCATCCGCAACGAGCATGCGTATTACTGCTGTATTGCCCAGCTTCTCGCGTACCCGACTTCTGTGCCGGATCCGGAGATGCCAGTGGTGTACGTTGCCGGCGACTCGCACTCGCAGACGCCCGCCTGGCGTGTGGTCGCCCTCAATGGCACTCCGCACCTCCTCGTACCCCGCCTTGTCACCGGGCTCAAGATTTGGCACCTGCGCGAGGAATCGCGATTCTACCCCAAAGCCAACTTTTGGCGGGTCATCGACACCATTCCCGACGGCGCCACTGTTCTCACTATGTTTGGCGAGATTGATTGCCGCGAGGGCTTCCTCGTCGCCGTCGCCAAGCGCATCTACGAGACCGTCGAGGAGGCTGCCCGCGTCACCGTCAACATCTACATCAAGACCATGCTCCGCCTCGTCAATGACCGCAAGCTCACATTCCTCGTCCATCCGGCCGTCCCAGTCCTCAACGAGACCCGCTCGGTAGTCACCATGTTCAACACCGTGCTCGGCGCCAAGCTGACACAGCTCAATCATGCGTCGATCAAGTGGCTGCCGTTCTTCGACGCCATGCTTGACCCGGCTGACAGCTCGGCGCTCAACCCCGCCTTTGAGCTCGACGGAACTCACCTCAACCCGACGTACCTCGACGTGCTTCAATCCGGCCTTGATGCTGCTCTGGCCAACTCTACTTCATGAGGTAAGACCGCAAGTGCGCAATGCTCTGCGGCTGCTTCACGCTGATGGTGTTGATGACCCGCACAGGCGCCGCACCGACGTTGATCTGCGTCAAGTACGTCACCATCGTCTGGCTTGGATCGTCCGCCAGCGGCTTCAGATGCCAGCCAGAGGCGTAAACCTCACCGCGGACCACCGACTCGTCCTCGGGCTTCTCCGGCACCGTAATCGAGCGACCGGCAGCCACAAAACTCCCGTCCGCCGCCGCAGCTTGGTGCAGAACAACCACAAAGTCCCGCGCGTGTGTCAGCAAGCACGCCTTAGCCTCGTGCAGCATCCACACAACCCGTGTCTGGTCATCGATCTGGTTGATGATCGAGTAGTCGCGCAGCAGCCGGTCATACTCGAGTCGGTGTGCCATGTTGCACAGCGTAGTGTAGATTGTTGCCGCAGGCAGTGGAATAACGCCCTTGCCCAGAAAAGCGTGGATTGAGTAGCCTGGTACACGCTTGCGGAACGTCACCACATCGTTCTTGTCGTTGACATACGACCATCCGTGGGCTTCGGCCACACTCTTGGTCTCCTTGTAGTTGCTTGGTGTGACCGCGGCCATGCTCTCTGCTGTGTGCTGCACATCGAGCGCCGCCATCATGCCGGTTTGCCGGATTGCTGCCAAATGCTCCGGCAAGGCCGGTATCGGGGCCTCGGTTTCGTTATTGGCCGCAGCCTGCTCGACCTCCTCCTTGGCCGTGTCGTCGTCGATCTTCAACACAGTTGGCGGAGTATTAGCAACTGCCGGCGGTGGTGGCGGTGTAAAGACGTAGTCTTCAAGCGGCATGTTTGCCACAACCGACCGCAGCCCATCGATGCACATCGGTGCCTTGGACGTCGCTTTGTTCACCACAGATGCCGGCAGCGAGCCCGCAAGATCCACTTGCGCCGCATACGTCGCTCGGCACTGCAGCGGCTCGCCCTCCACAGGCTCGAGAATCCACCCGCCAATCTCCACCCGTGCTCGTACATGAGACTTCTTCGGCTCGCACACCGCGTCGTCCACAGAGAAAAACGCAATCACAATCGTCCCGTCCTCGTACTCCTTCTCGTGCTGGAGCGTCAGGAAGTCCCGCGCCGTCGTTGGCCACACTCGCTTGAACGACGAGTAGTTGAGCATTGTCCACTCGTCGAGCTCTTCCACAGTGTATGCGTCGTCAAGCATGTCGTCGTACTCGCCCTTGCGCGAGATGTCACGAACGACCTCGGCGATCGCCCTCGGCGGCGCGTTGATCATCCCGGTCCCCTTGACCTGCTGCAACGGCGAGCCATCGACGGTCTTGCGGAGAATAACCACGTCATTGGCCTCATGGAATGGCTCCCAGCCGTTTGGTGTGTTGACCATGTCACGGACCTGGTCGTGTGACTCGAGGCAGATAGCCGCATACCGATGTGTGGGTGTGTAGCCCGAGTCAACGCCCCATGTCGTTCGGGTCCTCTGCAGGCGCCGGCAACGATCCAGGATCATCCGCGTCGATCTTCAACACAGTTGGCTTGATGACGCAGCCGGTACAGGCGGTGGTGGCGGTGTAAAGACGTAGTCTTCAAGCGGCATGTTTGCCACAACCGACCGCAGCCCATCGATGCACATCGGTGCCTTGGACGTCGCTTTGTTCACCACAGATGCCGGCAGTGAGCCCGCAAGATCCACTTGCGCCGCATACGTCGCTCGGCACTGCAGCGGCTCGCCCTCCACGGGCTCGAGAATCCACCCGCCAATCTCCACCCGTGCTCGTACATGAGACTTCTTCGGCTCGCACACCGCGTCGTCCACAGAGAAAAACGCAATCACAATCGTCCCGTCCTCGTACTCCTTCTCGTGCTGGAGCGTCAGGAAGTCCCGCGCCGTCGTTGGCCACACTCGCTTGAACGACGAGTAGTTGAGCATTGTCCACTCGTCGAGCTCTTCCACAGTGTATGCGTCGTCAAGCATGTCGTCGTACTCGCCCTTGCGCGAGATGTCACGAACGACCTCGGCGATCGCCCTCGGCGGCGCGTTGATCATCCCGGTCCCCTTGACCTGCTGCAACGGCGAGCCATCGACGGTCTTGCGGAGAATAATCACGTCATTGGCCTCATGGAATGGCTCCCAACCGTTCGGTGTGTTGACCATGTCACGGACCTGGTCGTGTGACTCGAGGCAGATAGCCGCATACCGATGTGTGGGTGTGTAGCCCGAGTCAACCCCCATGTCGTTCGGGTCCTCTGCTGGCGCCGGCAACGATCCAGGATCATCCGCGTCGACCTTGTCTGCGTTGAGGCTTGATGACGCAGACGGTACAGGCGGCGATGGCGGGGTAAAAACGTAGTCTTCAAGCGGCATGTTTGCCACAACCGACCGCAGCCCATCGATGCACATCGGTGCCTTGGACGTCGCTTTGTTCACCACAGATGCCGGCAGCGAGCCCGCAAGATCCACTTGCGCCGCATACGTCGCTCGGCACTGCAGCGGCTCGCCCTCCACAGGCTCGAGAATCCACCCGCCAATCTCCACCCGTGCTCGTACATGAGACTTCTTCGGCTCGCACACCGCGTCGTCCACAGAGAAAAACGCAATCACAATCGTCCCGTCCTCGTACTCCTTCTCGTGCTGGAGCGTCAGGAAGTCCCGCGCCGTCGTTGGCCACACTCGCTTGAACGACGAGTAGTTGAGCATTGTCCACTCGTCGAGCTCTTCCACAGTGTATGCGTCGTCAAGCATGTCGTCGTACTCGCCCTTGCGCGAGATGTCACGAACGACCTCGGCGATCGCCCTCGGCGGCGCGTTGATCATCCCGGTCCCCTTGACCTGCTGCAACGGCGAGCCATCGACGGTCTTGCGGAGAATAACCACGTCATTGGCCTCATGGAATGGCTCCCAGCCGTTTGGTGTGTTGACCATGTCACGGACCCGGTCGTGTGACTCGAGGCAGATAGCCGCATACCGATGCGTGGGAGCGTACTCAGGCACAGCCTCTGTCATCACCTCTTGCATCAGCTCCGTGCGCTTCTGTGGATCGTCTCTCCTGGACACCGAAGAAGTGTGGGCGGCGACGGCGGTGGCCGCGATGACCGCACTCGCACCCACAGCACCACTCGCCGCACCATGTGCAGTACTCCCCGAGCCCCGAGCCGACCGGACGGGCTTCTGTCGAGCGATCCGCTCCAACTTCTTCTCCACCTCGCTGTATCTCTCACAATAAGTCTGTGCCCATCACCACATAAGCTTTCCATGGCATGCCGGTGGGGGGGGGGGGAGGTCGAAGGTCGGCTCGTACCGTATGCGACCGGCGTGCATGGTGTGGACAGAAAAGGCGGTGGCAGCAGCAGCTAGCCCTGCCGTGGTCATGCATAGGAGAACAAGGAGCCACCAAGCGATCTCCATCCTTCGGGTGGGGTCGGGCTCGTCTGAGATGAGTGTGGCTGCGGGCTGAGGGACAAGGCCTGTGACTCATTCTGTGCCTTCGCCGCGAAGACACGGCCATCAACACGAGGGGATGACAATGGGAGTGCCACCGATGGACGACATGGTCTTATACACATGCTAACAGTGGGTATGATGGTGTTACTTGGTGGTTGGAGCTGAAGATGGGTGTGGTCACAGCCTTTGTCAACATCATCACCATTGTCGCCATTGTCGCCAACGTCGACATCGTCGTCGAAGGACTGGCCATGACTGTTGTCGAGTGGCATGCCCCAGATGAAGAAGCGCAGCTGTAGTCATCGGTGCAGAGGTGTCAGACCAAACATATGCCGGATTTCCCTTTCTCTCACCCTGTGTCGCTTCCGACGATTCGGTGCACACTGTGTGGCATTAGTATCGCTTCATGGACTGGTTCCGTCAAAGTAGAGGCGATCGGCAGCCACGACAGGGCGAGTCCGGGACACGCCTTCGTGATAGCGCAACCGCTGGAAAGTGAGTGACTTGATCCGGGCTGCATCGCGCTCGGACGCGGCTTTGTTGGCAGCAGCAGCGACCTCGGCGTTGTGGTTGTTGATCTTGCGGATGCGCGCAGTCCGAGTCTCACGAGCAATGGTTGCCTCTGTTCGATCACGGTCCGAGACAGGCGACGACAGATATGATGTGCGGTATGCCTTGTCTGGCGAGAGGTAGAACGGCGAGATTGGCGAGGGTGAGAGGGTGGCGCCTACAAGACTCCGTCGACGCTCGCGGACTGAGCGCCGAAACCGTCGCCCACCCTTCTCGGTCTCGGCTCTCCGGCTGCGGTGCCGTCGCAGCTCGGCGCCTGCGCCTGCCTCTCTGATCGCCAGCACCGACTCTGACCGCCGCACCGCAGCTTCCACTCCATCATCTTCAGAGTCTTCATCCAAACGATTGCGGTAGAGACTGGTGTGGAAGGGTGGTGAGACCGGGCGATTCCGCCGCCACGTCCGCTTGCCAACGGCTCGAGCAGGCTCGCGCTTCCTTGCCATGGACGGTAGAGACCTCTGCTTCTTGTTGACTGACGCTGGTGGCCGTCTCCGTAGCCGTAACACCTTTGGTCCATGCGTCGACGCTATTGGTGTGTACATATGCCTGTCGTGTTCACGACGAGTGAGTCGAGAAGGTGTCCGTTGGACGGTCATTGGTTGATCACTGCTCAGTCGGGGCTAACAGAGAGTTGCACGAGAGCAGGTACCAGAAACGTTGATGTAATGTTATGGAGAAGATGAAAGCAGGTTACGAGACAACGGCTTCGCGCAGCTCGGCAACAGCACGACCAGTGCCGGCGCGTGAAGCCTGCTCGCGCTGATCGATCCGAAGCTTGACTGACATGTCGACGAGGAGTGAGAGATCGTAGATGAGAGCGGCAAAGGCAGCAAAGACAGCAAGCCAGCCAAAGTCTGGCGAGGTAGCGAGGGAAACGGCAAAGATGGTGTGCGGAACAAGTCGGAGAAAGACTGACCCGGCGATAGCAGCGACCCATGTGAGGATGTACCCGAAACGTGGGATCGGCGACGAGGCGAGACTCGTGCCGCGCGCGCGGACAATGGTTCGCACATCCATGGCAACGCTGCCGATGTCGCCCAGCATGAACATGGCCAGCGAGCCAACACCAAAGCCAGAAAAGGTGACAGCCCATGCCCACGGCTGGATGAAGAACAGAACCAGCGCGCGCCATGATGCCACCCCGCTACGGAGCATGACAACAAGCTCGCCGAGGTAGAGTCCGGCACCCGCCAGCACCGCGAAGCCATGAGCGGTTTCGCGCGCATCGTGGCCATGGCCACGCGCGACAGCAGCAGGTTCGGCGGCAGCGAGGGCGACCCAGGCAAGGGCAAGACCACTCCAAAGAAAGGCATGGACCTTGTGATGACCACCGTCGCCGACGGTGTTAAAGCCAGCAACGGCAGCGGCAAGCGCTATCGGCATGATGAGCATGTGCAGCCCGGCATGGGCCGCACTCGACGCCACCGCCACCATCCAAAGCGACACCACAAATGGTGCGACCCAGGCCAGGCGCTTGTTGCGCGGCTTGGCTCGATCTTCAGCGAGTCCGGGGAGGGGCAGTTCATCTGTTGGCGGCGCTGGCGCCTTCTTGACATACCGAAGATGCCAGTCGTGGATGGCGCCTTGCGCAAAGCCGACCTCGCAGTACGCAAAGTAGAACTCCCACATCTTGACGAAACGTGTACCGAGTGACTCGGTGAGAGAGGCACGATGAGATAAGAAACGCTCCCGCCACATCCGGAGAGTGATGGCGTAGTCAGGCCCGATGTCGTCGACAGACTCGAGCTCCAAGCTCGTGTCGCCAGTCGCCCAAGCCAGCGCGTCAAGGCACGGCAGGTGGCCGCCCGGGAAGATGAACCGCCGGATAAAGTCCGATCCACGCATGTACGCCTCATACCGGCTGTTGGGCAGGCCAATGACCTGGATCAGTGCACTGGCGTCCGTGTTGGGCTTGAGCATGCGGTCGACAACCTCAAAGTAGCCCGGAAGGTGCTCGTGGCCAACAGCCTCAAGCATTTCGATCGAGACAACTCGATCAAAGCTGCCTGGCAGCTGCAGCGAGGTCGGGACCGGGAGTTCGTCATCGGCGCCCACCCGCTTGGAACCGAGTCCCATCAGCCGGTAGTCACAAAGGCAAAGCTCGATGGATGCGTCGAGGCCGAGGGCAGTGACCCTCTTCTGCGCAAGCGCAAGCTGCTCACGCGAGATGGTGATGCCAACGAGACGGATGCCGGGAATGGTCGACGCAGCCCGGATGGCAAATGAGCCCCAGCCACACCCGATCTCCAGAATCGAGTCGCCAGGCTGGATGCCAGCGCGCGCGATGACTGCGTCGAGTTTGGCCAGCTGCCCCGCCTTGAGCGGGAGCTCCGGCGTTGCGTCAAAGTCCCAGTCGGCGGGGCCGAAACGGCGCGCCTCGCACGCGGTAGTGTGAATGCCAGACGAGTACGACATAGTGTCGTCGAGGAAGAGCTCGTACATGTCGTTGCCAAGATCGTAGTGCTCTTCGATGTTTTCACGCGAGCCACCAATCGTGTTGGACCGGAGCTGATGCCGCATGTTGTTGACCGCATTTCCTGCGCAGTACAGCGCCGATGCCGCGGCCAGGGTGGGCATACCGGCCACGAGCGCAGCCAGAGGGCCGGCGTCCAGCAGTTCGGTCGCCCGCCCGAGGTTGTGAGTCATGATCTCCAGCAGCGCCACCAGGCCTGCGTCAGCCACAAGTTTTTCCGTGCTCGGCCCTTCCATGCTTGCGTCAGCCGGCGCACTCCTGCTGACCACGATCTCAGCCACGTCAAACATGCCGCGCATGTAGGCATCACCCAGCCCGATGTCCGAGTCACAGACTACCATGGAGAGCATGTCGGCGTCGTGGATCCAGAGGACAACCGCTCGTTCGCCGGCGTCGACTGCCTTGGCTGCCGTTGGGTGGCCGAATTGTCCCAGCTCCGAGCCTGACGGGAGTACCACCCGCATGTGGCCGTGGGAGATGCTCTGGTCGAGCACCTGCTCAAAGAGACGCACATGCGTCGTTTGCGTCCAGTTTAGGCCTGAGTACGCCATCTCTCGCTTATGAAACTTGCTGTGAGTGCCTGTAGGTGGTGCTGTCGACAGGTGTAGCAAGCAATCGGCTTTGACGAGCCTGTCGTGCAGTGCGGGACAAGCCGTGACAGCGAAAAAGGCAGCGCGTGTACTCCTTTTCTTTGTTGTTGTTGCTGATTTCAACGTTTCTGGCTGACCAGGCGCGAGGTAGGAGGCCCAGTGTTGTTTCGGCCTCAGCTGCGGTCGGGCGAAGTGGCTGTGGCGGCCGTTTCGAGTTCGTCGGCGTTGACGATCTGGATAAATGTGTCCTCGAGGGTGGTGCGCGAGAGAGACCAGTCGAGGATGCACAGCTCGTCCTGGACGGCGGCGACATCGCGGAAGATCGAGGCAAGCGGGACTCCTAGCCGCGGGACCGAAAACACCATGCGGCCGCCAAAAGCATGGACCAAGTTTGCCGCAGGCAGCAGATCACGCACAAAGGTCCGGAGCGCGGCAATGGCGTGGGCGTCGTTGGTCGTGACTAGCGTCAGCCGGTACCCAGAGCCAAACTCGTCCTTGAGCTCGCGAGGCGTGCCGCAGCAGATGAGCCGGCCACGTGACATGATGCCGATGGTGTCACAGAGACGCTCTGCCGTTTCCATCGAGTGCGTGGTGAGGACGAGGGTTCGAGAGTTCTTGATCCGCGCGAGCACGTCCCAAAGCGCACGCCTCGAGCCAGCATCGAGGCCTGCCGTCGGCTCGTCCAGGAAAAGGATGCGCGGCGAGCCCAGAAGCGCCACTGCGAGCGTCAGCCGCCGCTGGACGCCAGCCGAGAGCGTAGCCGCCCTCGATGCGCGCATCTGCGGCGCGTTGAGCTGCACTTGGGCCAGTGCAGATGCCACATGGGTCTCCAGGAGGTGAGGAGGGATGCCCCGGAGCCGCGCAAAGAATCGCACGTGCTCGACCACAGTGAGCTCCGGCCAGAGGACGCAGGTCTGTGGACAGACTCCGATGAGCGGCGCGATAGCGTCCGGATTGTCGGTCACAGCATGCCCACCCACAAGCACCACTCCTGAGCTCGGCTTGAGAACTCCCATCAGCATCTTGATCAGGGTCGTTTTGCCGGCTCCGTTGGGCCCCAGCAGGCCAAAGACCCGGCCACTGATGTTGAGCGTGAGGTCCTCGACCGCGTGCTTGGCACGCCGGCCAGAGGTGTACGTCTTGCACAGCCGCTCAGCAACAATGACAGGCTCGCCGTTGAGATCCGGCTCCCACATTGGATCCGCTACCCACGCTGAACCGAGCTCGGGCTCGCCACCAGACGAGTGCGATCCATCAGCGGATCGCACCTCTCGCCCAAACCCGAGCGCCTGTCGTCGCGCAGAGTCCGCAAACGCCCGCAGGCCTGCAAGTCGCGCCTCGCGCGCGTGAGCCGCGTTCCGTTCCTCACGCACAAGGACAGAAGTAAGCGCAGCGTGGACTCGTCTTGGTGAGCTGGCCTCGTCGTCGCCCCACAGCTCGCCGTGACTTGGTCCACCGCTTGCACTCTTCCGCGAGCAGCAGAAGAGCCAGTGTTTGGCAATGCCGCCGCCGCGGAGCGGGAGAACCCGGTTGAGGTACAGGCCGCACGCCATGAGCGCAACCGCTTCCACAGCCAGCATGCCCAACGAGAGCACCAGCTTGGACTTGAGCCGGCTTGCCGAGGCCATCGCGCCGAGCGATGCCGCCGTCTGATAGCCCATGCCGTTCGAAACCAGCATGTACTGGTTCCACAAGAAAAGCGCTCGCATAAACGCAGCTGGCGGAAAGACGAGCAAGAGGTAGGCCGGCCAATCCGAGGTCAGAGCCTGGGTCTGGACAGCCTGCTCAAAGGCCGGAGCCAGAAAGACCGCCACGTACAGCACGGCGCCGGTCATGCGCGTCGACGAGAAGACCGCAGAGAGGACCAAGGCGAGGCCGACCAGTGTCACGCCCCACAGCAGCGAGATGCCCAACGTGCCGCCGAGACCGTAAGTAAAAAGCGGGTCACCCGACGCGATGCCGAGGCCGAGGCAAAGGAGCATGATCGGAACATACTCGGCAAAGCTGAACGCCACATACGCCGTCCAGTACGTTGTTGCTTGCAGACCGTACACTCGCATGTACTCGAGATACGACGAGGCACGCTCTTCCACAAGCATGCACGCAAAGAGCGGGAGCATCCATGAGAGCGCTTGGCCGTACATGGCGTATGTGCCGGACCACAGAAGCCAGGACGGGACCGCCAGCGCGTCGTTGGTCGACGGTAGGGTCTGGTACGCGGGGTAGATGGCAAAGGTAGCGTTGAGTGCAGCTAGCAGAGGTTCCGCAAGCATGCCGAGCATCTTCATCCCACGCGCACCGCCGTCGACAACCGCAAACAGATCCATCGACGGGCCAAACTGAAGCGTTGCCGCCACAGAGAGGGTGTCGGTTGCCCAGCTGACGTTGTGGAGCTCGAGGGCACCAAGCGGAAGCGAGTACGCAAAGTCAGCCGCATGTGCCTTGGAGACAAAGCCTGCAGACTGGGTGGCGGCGGCGGCGGCGCGCTCGGCACGATACATGGCGTCCAGGAGAGCATCGACGTCAGCCGGCGATGATCGGGGCTCCATGAATGGGATCTCGCCACCGCTCGAGCCGTTGGCAAAGACAAACGGACGGCGACTCAACGAGGCCCACTGTGGAAGTCGAGAGCTGTCGTCTCTGCCGGCTGCGCTTGTTCTTGACTCGTTCCTTGTGGGAAAGGGGCCGAGGTCATGAGCTGACGGTGTGGTGACCACCCAATCGTAGGTGAGCGACTCGGCGAGATAGTGCGGGACAGGCGGCGGCGGCGGTGACGAGAAAGCCGTGAGCGCCGCCAAGAGAGTAGGCAAGAGGAGCACAAGGCCCATGGTGTAGAGAGGGAGTAGGATGTGGCAGGCTGTGACTCCGCGAGCCCGCAGCCGCACAAGCGTCCACCGTGTGACCAGCGCCCGTAGCTGGTGCCGCCATACCCCGGCCATCCTCGCCGGCCTTGGGTTGGCTCTGGTCCTTCTCCAGCCTTCCTGCTGTGGCTAATGGTGAGAGGAGCTCACGAGCCGGGTTCTGGAGACGAGAAGTGTTGCCGTGTTGGTCCTGCTGAGGAAGTCTAGCCCGCTCTGCTGACCCTTCCGCACGTGGTCGCTCTCGAATGACCCGCGGCTGATCATTGCCCGCTCGCGCGTGACTCGAGCGGTCCCGCAGCGTAGACGCCCTCTCCTTGCCTGTTTTGAAGATGTTGAAGGTGTTTGTTTGCTGTTGTGGGCGCATTGCGTTGGAGGACAAAGCTAGAAGAGCGCAAAGTCCTCACCGTCATCGACGTCGAGATCGGCCTCTTCTGAGTAGTCGTCGTCAGCAAGCTCGGGCGCGTTGCCGACAGAGATGAGCGGGACGCCGTTGAGGAGGTTCTCCAGCTGATGCTGGACCTTGCACTCGGAAGTGTTGAGGCGGTAGACCTCGTGCCAGCGGATCTTGCCAAACTTGTCGATGAGGAAGACGTGCGGAAGGTTGAGGACCGACTTTTGGATGAGGTCCTTGATGGCCCCGACCACGGCCTTGCCAGCGTCCCACGCCACCGTCATGCCGGCCTCCTTGAGCGGGGCGGCGACAGCGTCGTACTTAGGCTTGGTGAGGAAGCCGCGGGCATAGTCCTCTTGCGGGTCAGCCGAGATGGCTGTGATGTGGATCGAGTCCTCGTACTTGTGCTTGAGCCCGCGGACGGCGTAGTGGACCGGGTACCCAGCCTTGTCCCACTTGGCCCAAAAGTAGAGCACGTTGACCCGCCCCGGAATGATGGCCGGCTCGGTGCCGACCAGATACACCAGCGAGTCAAGCGGCGGAGCTCGCTCACCAAAGCTAGGGTCGTCATCGTAGACTGCATAGTCGATGCCCGACGTCGACGCCACCACCGGCATCGGTGGCTCGGCATGAGACGGCGAGACCGGCGCAACCTCAGGCGGACGCGGCGCCCGCGACGGCGTCGAGGCTCCACCGGCCCGGCTATCGTCGAACCGGTGCTCTTCGTCGTCGTCCTCCACAAAAATCGGCCGTGACTTCTTCTTGCTCGATGGTCTCGACAGCGATGAGTCCGAGGTCTGGATCCGCAGCGGGCGCACACCGCCGGAGGACTTGCTGGGTGAAGCGGACGCAGAAATGGTCGCGCCAAGCTCAAGGTCGGCCATCAAGTCGGCTTCGTGGTCAGCCACCTCGGCGTCGCGGTCGGGGAGGGCAGTGGGAAGGACAAAATCGCCGATACCAATGACACCGCACGCCACACGGGCTCCGGCGTTGCCGGTGGTCTTTGAGTCGGCCGCTGAGCCCTTGCCGAGGTCGTCCGGATCGGCATGGACGACCACAGCCCGGCCCACCACCGAGCGCGGGCCCGAGAGCGAGATGTGCTTGTCGGCAAAGGTGCACGCCACCATGCCCGACGCAGACGCCAGAACGTTACCGAGATCGCCGGCGTGACGGACAGCATCAAGCGGACCACCGTGGGTGCAGCCCTCGGGGTTAAAGTGTCCGCCTGCAGACTTGCATCCTTGCGAGAGGTCGCCAAACGCGTGGACGTGGAAGCCGTGCAGACCAGCAGAAAGGCCCGAGATGACGACGTGGACCACAACCGCAGCATCGGGCGAGGCCTGCTCCATCATCACCTTGCCGCGCACGCCTTCGCCAACGAGCACCGCAGTGGCCGAGGTAATGGCGTGGGCGGCCGGCGCGGACGTCGCAGCAGCCGTCGTCGCAAACGAGCCCGCCGCGGTCGTGCCTGAGTCCCCAACCACAGTCCACTGCCCGATGCTGGCGCTCGGAGCGACAGCCGGGTGCGGCAGGCCAAACGGTGGCAGGCAACCGCTCGTACCCGTGCTCGCGCCCATCCACACCGGCATGCCGTACGACGAGCCAGGAGCAAGCGAGCCAAAGAACGGGCCAGGACGGGAGGCAGTCCACGACGCTGCTGCGTGCCTAGCACGACGCTCCTCGCGACCCGCCAGCGACTTGACCTTCTTCTTGGACGACGACGACGACGACGACGACTTCTTCTTGCTGGCCTTTTTGCCCTTACCCTTGCCCTTGGCCTTGATGGCGGTCTGGTCGTTGTTCGTCCGGGTCATGGCTTCGAACCATCCAGCAGGCAGAGCAATGCCTCCACCAGGCATCGACTGGTAGTAGCCTGCTTGAGCCATGGCTCCACCGGCCGGCACCATGCCTGCAGTGTACGTCGGGTAGCCGCCGGGGTTGGTCGCCGCACCCGACAACGTTGCGTTGCCAGCAGCCGTGTAGAGAGCCGCAGCGTACTGCTGCTGCGACGGCGAGTACGGGTTCCAAGCGTACATAACGGGTGTGACACGCAGAGTAGTAGTAGAAGAGGAGAAGGGAGGAGAACTGGAGGAGGAAGAGCCGTGTGTCCACCCGCTCCCTCCCCTTCTTCGCTGGTCTGTGTTCGGTTGTCGGCAAGCCGGCTGGCTACGACCTTTTCCTCCCGTCTCGCGATCAGCCGCGATCGATCACATTCTGATCAAGGCCTCCTCCTTTCCCTCCCCCCCCCCCCTCTGCTTCAGCATAAGAAGCGGCATACACACACACTCTTCTTCTTCCGCTTTGTGCTGCATGACTTCACGACGGGGTGGAGGCTCGTCGTCGTTGGGGGGAAATGCAGCGTGGCGTAACATGCATCTGGGTGGAGGGACGGCACTTTCGCTGCATGGCTCGTTCCTGCCGGGTCCTCCGCTGGCGGCGACGACGGGCAGCGCAGGCGTGGCAGCCCACCCGTCAGGACTGGTGGCAGTGGCGGGCGGGCGAGTGCTCTCACTCAACCAGCCACTGCCGCTCCCACCGCTGAGTGCACCGGCGCCGCTGGAGGGCGTGCATGCGGTGGCAGCTGTCTCACTGCGGACGCCCGACCCCCTCGGTGGTCCGCTGGCTTGGTCGCACGCACTGCTCGCTGCGCCGCTTGCGGCTTCACCATCCATTGCCGTTGTTGGCATCGACGACGTGCTAGCAGCGGCGGCGACGGCACCGCTGTCATCGTCATCGGCAACCGCACACACAGTCGGGATCCGCGACTCCACCTCGCTGCCCGGCGCCCAGCCACGGAGCGTGCTCGGCGGGACTGATGGGCGCGGAAGTGGTGCATCAACGTCGTCACGTCGGCGGAGCCGTCGTGGTGGTAACTCAAAGCAAGGAAATGATGGCAGCACACTCCCGGCGGTAGCGCCGCGCCTGTGGCTCGAGCCCAGCGGCGGCTCGGAGATGGGATTGTCGCCGTTTCGGGCTGTGGCGGCTGCACCCGCGCCGCAGGGCACTGATCCGCTCTTTGCCGCTCTTCACGGTGGCACTGTGCTTGTGTGGGCAGTGGGTGATGGACGTGGAGCACTTCAGGCTGGAATCACTGTTTCCAAAGCGCCAAACCTTTGCGTCGACTGGTCACCGCTCTCGCGCGATGTGCTGGCGGTTGCCGGCGTCTCAGGCTCGATCAAGCTGGTCGACTTGCGAGCGTCAGAGGGGCTGAGCTGGCGGGCGGCAACAGCGCATGGAGGAAAGTCGGTGACCTCGCTTGCATGGTCGCCTCTGGTGCCGTCGTGGCTGGCATCTGCTGGCGACGACGGTGCAGTTAGGGTGTGGGACGTTCGGCGGAGTACGCGACCTGTCCTGGATCTTGCCGCAGCGTCGCTACCCGGCCCACCAACCTGCCTTGCGTGGTCACCCTCGCACGCAGATCATCTCGGGGTCGGCACGCTCGATGGCTCGGTTGCCGTCCTCTCGCTCGCGCGCCCGCCGCACTTTACGATTGCCGACGCATCGCTCGGGCCGCTCTCAGCCTTTCCAGTCTGCGCGCTTGCTGCAGCTTGTACACTTCCAGAGGCATACCATGCAGTCACACTCAGCGGAGAGCTCATCTCATTTGCGCTTGACGAGATGACCTTGGCGGCTCTGGCCGAGCCCGGTGCTGAGGTCGGGCTCGCCCGATATGCTGGATCGGGCAGCGCGAGCGACATTGCTACCGCGGTGTATGGGCGCAAGTTTGACGAGGGGTTCAGGGCCATTGCTGACGGTGCTGCACGGTTGCAGGCACGACACAGGACAAGCGATGCTGGAGCGCTTCTGGACCTCTGTGTCCCACGCACGGCCCCCGGCGTGTTTGACGAGGGCAATGAGGGCGCGCTGGACGACGACGAAGCTCGGGCCGCGTTTGGCTCTGACCTCGTCTCGTTTACCTTTAACGTTCCGCCGAACTTTCCGTCACGAATGGCCTCGCTGCCGTCGCGTGGAACGCGCGAGGCACTTGCTCGGCTCAACCTCTCGCTGCGGCTGCACTCGTGGGTGGCGGCTGAAGACGTGGCTGCTCTCCTGGGCGCGTTGGACACGATTGTGAACGCGACGTCGGAGGCGCTGGCTGGCAAGACGGCGCTCCGCATTCCTGTAGCGACGCTGGTGGACATTGTAGACGTGCTGGCTGCAGCAGGCAAGCACGTGGCAAGTCTTGACTTTGGCCTTCGGCTGGCGGCCGAGTTTGAGACCCACGGACGATGGCCTGAGTTTGTGCCGCTTGCCGAGGCGCTGCTCACGCCAACGATCTACGACGCTGAGCTGGCGCCGCTGGGAGGGGCTGATGTAGCAGGCGAGGAGACGCCTGCTGCTGCAAGCTCGTCATCAACGACGACAAGCACGCTGCGGCTGCCGACGACGACACAGACTCTCCGCAAGCCGCGCAGTGTGGTTCCGGAGGCACAAGTGGCGGGTGCCGTGTCGCCGCGCAGTTTTCGCGCGGCCGACGACACCGAGGTGGCCAAGCACACCGTGGCACTGTCGGGAGCGCTCGAGTCTGCCAAGTTTGTGGTCTCACAACTCAAGCTGGAGCGGTCGCTGCGTCTGGCGCTGGACACGCCCAACTGGGCAGACGCTGTGGTGGATCTTGTCGACTCGTCGGGCGTCCAAGCCCACACTCTGCTCTCAATCCGAGTGCTGGAGGCGTACCTACAAGCACTGATGATCCGGCAGCAGTCAGGGATGGCGTTTGTGTTTGCGTCGAGAATTGCGCACAAGCTCGCGGACTTTGTGTCTGGCCTCGCGCTGTGGGCGTACGTGGACAACCACATTGTGCCGGGGCTGGAGCGGGCGGTTGAGCTTGCGGTTGAGCTTGCGGGCGAGAGCAAGGATCCGGACGCGGTGGTCGATGTTGTCATCGACGTCGTGTACATTGTGTATCAGCTGGAGGAGGCGACGGACAATGCGGCGAGAATTGCGGGATGGATCGACAAGCTCAGCGAGAGCTTGGAGAACGCGCTCGAGGCACTGTGTATGCAGTCGAGCGAGGCCGAGGAGGAGGCTGTGCTCATCGCGAAGGACCTCATCGAGGACGTGGCGAGCTTGGCCAAGAATCCACGCGGGACCCGGCCGCACGTGTTCAGCGCAGCGGTGAACGACCTCGTCAACATGCTTGACACGTTTCTGCCGCCGGAATAGTGAAACGAGGCATCCGTTACTTGTCGAGAAGCGATTCGTCGACGAGGTTGAGAGTGGTAAAGACAATGCCGAGCAGGCCGCACACGACGCCGACGGCGGCAGCGACCCATGTAAAGCCGCGCTGCAGCGACGAGGCCGACGAGCGGCGGGTGATGACCCAGTAGGCGACGGCCGGGATGACGTAGACGATGGAGACGCCGTTGATGGAGCCGTTGTAGTCGACGACGACGCCGATGTTGGGCACAACAATGGCAATGCCAGC
Source organism: Thecamonas trahens ATCC 50062 (assembly GCF_000142905.1). NCBI lineage: Eukaryota > Apusomonadida > Apusomonadidae > Thecamonas > Thecamonas trahens. The sequence continues at coordinate 122,984 of NW_013657632.1, forward strand.
AAAGAGCAGCGTGGTCACGACGGAAATAATAGAGAGAAGGCGGAACGAGTGCTTGGACTTTTCGACAAAGAGGTCGAGAACGTTTTCGCGGAGCGCGTGGTTAACCAGCGGGTAGGTGGAGAGGATGTTGACCGACATGGCGAGGCGGGCGGCGAGGACAAGCTTGGACTTTTGTGGGTACGACTCAAGAATGTCCGAGAGCGTGTTCGTGCCAAAGGTAAAGTAGCCGATGATGGCGACCGAACCATAGACCGTAAAGCAGAGGACAAGGGTGGCGATGACGCAGATCATCATGCGCCGCGGTGAGCGGTTGTTGAGCTCGCGATAAAATGCCGGCAGATTGAACTGGGCCGTGAACGAGATGACGGTGAGCGGAAAGGCGAGGAAGAAGCGTGGTGTGGCGTTGACAACCTCGACGTCAGCCTTTGAGATCTCGCCCGAGTGCTGACTGAAGAACTGAAAGATGACGACAAAGACGACGTAGAGGATGGCTGCGACACCAAAGAACGATGTGTGGCGCAGGGCGTGCAGGTTCTTGAGCAGGGCGTAGGGGAGGAGAATGCAGCCCATGGCGGCAATGACCAGCCGGCGGTTGAGAAGGATCGAGTCCGGATGCAGCCAGTAGCCGAGCGCCGAGGTAACAAAGTCGCCGAGCAGGACGAGGTAGCCGATCGAGGCAAACGAGGTGTAGCCGATGATGAGCGCCTGGGTGACAAAGCCAGTCCGCTCACCGAGAACAGACTCGACCATGCCACGGAACGAGAACTTGGCGGTCTGCTGGACGCAGACAGTGAGGACCCAGAAGGACCAGATGGACATGAGGCAGGCAAAGGTGAGGATGCCCATGCCACCGCCCCAGCCTGCGCAGCGGAGCGCAAAGGGGAGCGTGAGAATACCCGAGCCCATGATAGTGTTGGTCAAGTTGATAATCGTCGAGAGCATGCTTGCGTGCGCAAGAATGGGCACGCCATCGTCGTCCATGTACTGCAGCGTCCCGTCCGAGTCGGAGAGCTTGAGATGCGCACGAAGATGAGCCCCGATGGTCCCGTAGCCACCGGCATACACCGGGAGCGTTCCCCCTGCAGGACCAGCACCAGCAGGCGCCTCTCCAGGCAGCAGCGCGCCGCCCGAGTGCAGCCCTGTGCCCGAGTGCAGCGTACCCGGGGTGGATGCCTCCGAGTTGAGCGAGAGCGATGACGGCGGGGTCCTCAAGAGCGAGGGGCGCGACGGGGCGGCGTAGGGCGAAGGGACTGGAGCATAGGGTGCGGGAGCATATGGGTTGTTTGACGTCGCCGAGCCTGCCACTCCTCCCGTGTGCGCCAGCGGAGGCGAGTCCGACACAGCAGGCTCACCGCCAAAGGTCTTGCGCTTGATGGGCGAGGTGGGGTTGATTGACGGCGGGGTGTGCAGGGCACGCCGCGGGGAGGACATGGCGAGAGGGGAGGGAGGGGTACAGGGCGATGGGTGGTGGTGGTAGTGGTGGTGGTGGTAGTAATGGGAGTGGGAGTGGTGTGTGTGTGTGTGTGTGTGTGAGGAAGGGGGGTGGAGGGGAGAGGCAGGCAGTGGGTGGGGGTAGGCGGGGAAGGGGAGTTGCTGGCGTGGCACGAGGCAACGGCAGCATGACTGGCACTTTGGGTGGGGCGGGAGGGGGGGGTGGGAGGAGGGGGGGGGAGATGGTGTCTGGTGATACGTAGGGATCGGAAACGGAGAGACAGGGTAGAATTCCTTGTATGATGGGGGTATGTGTGAGTATATGATGTGTATGATGTGTGTGTGTGTGTGTGTGTGTGTGTGTGTGTGTGTGTGTGATGTGTGTGATGTGTGTGATATTTGATGTGTGTGTGAGTGTGGTCATGATCAGCATGTGTGTCCCTTGTGTCGGGGGGGAAGGGAGGGCGGGGAGGGAGGGTGGAGAGGAAAGCAGACATAGCTGGTGTCAGACGTGGTGGTGGTGGTGGTGATGGTGGTTGCACACTCGACTCTGGTGGGCAAGTGCGAGTCTGTCTGGGCTTGGGCTGTGCTCTGCTTGTCTGTGGTCTACCGTCTAAGTCTGTTGGCTCTGGTTGTCGTCACCTAGTCCGTGGTTGTCGCCGCCTGTGGCGCCTGTGGTCGTCGCCTCCTTTGGTCATTGTCGCCACCTTGCAATCATTGTCGCCGCCACCTGTGGTCGTTACTATCTTACTGTGACCGCGTTGCAGGCAGGATTGATCTGATCGTGTGGCTCACTTGCTGCGACGGCACTGTGATTGCACGCGTCGTCATCACGGAGAGCGTGTCGGTTGCCTGTGCCGAGTCGGAGCTATGTCGCGGGAGACGGGGTTCGCGCAGGAATCAGAGTCGTCGGCTCGGTTGACGTATCCAGCATCGGACGGCACTATTCGAGTCTCGTTCTCCGAGTATCTGCGTGCATGGGCGTCGATGGCTACGGCAGGTCCGGGGTCAGACGTGCTAGGTCCGGGGTCGGACGTGCTGGCTGCGGGACCTCGGCCCGAGTTGGCAAGCAGTGCTCCAGTGCAGTTCCAGACTAGAGCTGAAGCTGCTCATCCGTACGTCCGCCAGCTGGTGCGTGGCCGCTTTGCTCCGCCGCCACCACAACGAGTGGACCCTGTCAAGTTTCGCAAGAAACGCATGGCGCAGATGCGGTCTATGTACCGCACTGGCGCGGCAGCATCGCGGAACTGGGGCGACGCTGGCTCGGCATCGCCGGGCTCCGCCTCTCCATCGTCGCTGCTATCGCCGTCGCTCTCGCCATCGCTCTCACCGACGTATTCTCCGTCGCACTTGCCTTCGCACATGCTGTTCATCTCGACCTCTGTCTCTGACAACGACGAGGACTCGTGCTCGGACAGCTGCCCCGAGTCGTCGAGTGGAGTGCTGCCGGTGCCAAGCCTGCCGATGCCGATTCACGCCGGAGTGCCTCCTGAAGACGATGAGCGCCAGGTGTTTATCACCTCGCTGGAGGAGCGCCGGAGGCGGCTGGGCAAGCCGGAGCGAACCATGTCGTCGCCGCTCATGGCCATCCCGTGGGACGAAAACCGGACCGGAGCGTACTACCGACTCAACCACCGGACGGGCTCGCCGGCGTCGTCTATCGTCTCCGAGTCGCTCATGACGGAGGACATGGACGAGCTGGCCGATGAGCTAGTCGAGTGGACCCAGGCTCTGCCCCACTTACAGTGAGTAAACGATGAACGTGGTGGAGCTAAAACATGAGGTTGCTCGCTGCCATCTCGATTGAATAGTCAGCCGAGATGTACTCCTGGCGGACGACTGCCTCGTCCATCCCGGTCATGCTGGCCAGTGAAGCAATGGCATCGATATCGGTTTCGGTCAGCTCACGCGGCTCAACCGGGACTAGCCGCTGCCGCGGCATTCTCAGCCCGCGGCGAGGTGCCTCGCCGCTTTCAAAGACAACGGCATTGAGCTCGTTGACCGCCCCGTCACTGGACACAATAGAGTTCGGGGCAATGCCCATAGTCGCGGGAGGCTGATCGTGCGACTCTGAGGCCAGGGAAGCGGGCTCAGACGGCGCAGTAGCCGCTCCGGCGGCAGACGTGCTGCTTGAAGCCACAGCAGCGACTTCAGCACCAGATAGCGCCGCCGCCAATGATGCAGCCGCGGTCACCGCCTCTTCACGGACCTCGCTTCGCGGCCTGCGTGACGGCTGTGGCGGCGGCGGCGGCGCGCCATGGAAGGCCAGAGCGTCGAGCATGGCCACGCGATGAAGGCCAAGAACAAGACCGGCGTCAGGCTCTGCCTTGTCGAGTGCCTCAAGCACCTGGTCCAGAAACGCAGCAGGCTCCGGTGAGGCCTGCACAGCCTCCCAAGTCGCCGCCCCCGCGGGTCCGCCAAAGACGGTGCGGACCCAGGCCAGGCCTTGGGCGCCAGCACCGCCCGTCGCCAGACTCGGCGGCCGGTTCCCCGCCACAGCCTCCACCAGCATCGCCACTACAGCCTGTCCAGCCTCGTCGCCCATGGTTGCAGAAGGTCGGGCGTTTTGGAGTGGGCTGTCGTTGGCCTGGGCCCTGCCCTGGACCTGCGGTGCTGGTTGGCCATGTTGCCTGCCCTGGCCCGCCTGGCTTCTGTTGCCTTCGTTCCAATCGCCTGCGTTTGGTCGGCTATGTTTGGTGGGCGGCTGCGTTTGATCTAGATGAAACCTTCTTCTTCGGACCACTCGCCGTCGTCGCCGTCAAAGGCTGCGGCGTCAAGTCCTCCGTGGAGGCCAACCGAAGCCGATGATCCAGCTGGCTGGCGTGGGTTGCCAGAAGCGTCGGTGGCTGGCGGGTGCAGCGGCGTGCGCGGCACCTTGGCTCGCTCGCCAAACGCTGCTACATACTCGTCGTAGTCGCCAGTGAGATTCGCCGGCTTGGGTGGTGGCTTGGTGACCGAGACTACAGCCTTGCCCACAATCGGAATGACAGGATCGTCTTCTGGCGCTGGCGGCGGGAGCGCGTCAGCAAGCTCGGTCCGCTCTGGACTGGTCATCATCGTCAGCGAAGTGTCGGCAGCGTGAGGGCCTGGCGGCGTCCGCGGGATCTTGGGCCGCGAAAGTAGTGGATCCGGTGCAATACCGCCGTCTGCGTTGCTTGCGGCAGCCACTGGCTCGGAGTTGGACGCGGTCTTGTCATCGTCACCGGTTCCAGACTCGATCTCTTCGGCGAGCAGCGAGTCATCGGTTTCGATATCAACGTCGTCGTCGTCGTCATCGTTGTTGTCGTCATCGTCGTTGCTGGCGTGAGAGTCATCACTGAGTCCATCATTGCCACTGCGATCGTAGCCGCTTGCACCACGGAGCGAGTCGGATGACATCGGGCGCGAGGATGCGCGCGACGACGACCGGCGTGACGACGGGCGAGATGAGTGGCGCGATGCGGGGCGCGACGAGTGAGCCGGGGTCCGCGGGCGGGCCGGAATGGCGTCATCGTCGCTAGCGGCTTCAGTGGCAGCAGCACGGGCGGCTCGGGCCTCGTCATGCTGGGCGAGCGAGGCTTCGACGCGCTGCGACTCGTGGAGCGCCTCCTCCAGGTCGGCTAGGTATCGGGAGCAGAGGAGCTGCTCGCCTTGCAGCGTGTGCGGCGGGGGACGGAGCGACTCGGGATCCTGCTCGACAAGGTAGTCATCGGCCTGCTCCTGCTCGTCGTGGTCAACTTCGTCCTCCTCATCGTCGGAGATCATGCCGTCGGTGTCGTCAGCGTGGAGCTGGTACATGACGTGGTTGATCTGAGTGGCCAGCATTTCGTCTGCATTGTCCTTAAGGTTGAGTAGAAAGTCTTCAAGGCCGAGCTCAAAGGCAGCATCCTTGATAGCCGAGAGCGAGAGGATCGAGTAGAGCGTGCCGTTGGCGTAGGTGCGGATTTCTTCGTGGTCAAACTGGAGGAGGACCATGAGGACGGCAATAACATCGGACGCAACAGCTTCGCACTTGTTGCGGCCGGCGGAGCGGAGAGAGAGGTTCATCAGCAGGGCCGCACCGTACTCGATGGTGTACTCGGAGAGCACGTCGGGGTTGCGGAGAATTGAGGTGAGCCAGGCAATGATGTTGAGCTCGATCATGCGCGACTGCGGCGTGCGACGGATGGAGATCTTTTGCAGTGCACCGAGCGCGTGCTGGCGGGTGAGGTTGTCGTCGGGCTCGGCAAACATGACCTGGGCAAGGACCTCGACGCACTCGGCAGTCGAGAGCAGGTACTCGCGACCGGCGGCTTCGGACGCCACAAAGTCGACCAGTCGCGCGGCGTACTCTTGCAGGTATCCATCCGAATGAAGAAGGAGATGTGCAAGGAGCGACATGCGAGTCCCGTCTGTTGCCCGAGTCTGCTCGTGGAGCGAGAACAGATCTGACTCGATGTACGACTGCATGACCCGCTTGCGAAGCGCTGCCGGCCGCGACTGGGTCAATCGCCACCGCAGCGCCTGCAGAATGAGCGTTCGCTCCTGCGCCGAGAGCGCCGACTCCGGGCCGAGGTCAGTGCGGACCTTTGTGTATGCCAGCGGTGCAAAGGTGGTGATGATAGCCATGCCAGGGTCAGGAGCATCGTTGTCAGGGCCGACGGCGTCGTCCGAGGTGGCATCGGCGGCGGCTACCGGCGGCGCCGGACCGGGTGAGACGGGGCCACCCTGTAGCTCGGGGTCAAATGAGACCGGCGGGCGGCGCGATGAGAGTGCGTCTGGGCGAGGTCCAAGCAGCACGTCCTCGCCGCCAAGCGGAATGACGTCTGCCGAGACGAGGCGGGCAGCGAGCGCGCCCATGTACTCGGGCGAGAGTTGCGAGCCCTTGAGAAGCGCGGAGACGACATCGGTCAGCTCGCGTGAGAGCGCCAGCGTCTGCTGGTACTGCAGCGAGGCGACTTGGGCGCGGTCGTTGGCGGCGGCGACGGCAGCGGACGACGCCCCGCCGGCCTTGGCGCTCTTGCCATCGCTTGCCCCACCCACGAGCTGGGCAGACGAGTTGTGAAGAACCGCAAGCTGGGGAAGCGAAGTGGTGCGGAGGACGGCGGCGAGGAAGCGGTCGAGGCGGAGGAGCAGGCCGCCGGCCCACTCGTCGAGGAACAGCTCTCGAAACGAGGGATGCTCGGTCGGGTTGGGCACGTACGGCAGAGCGTAGTAGGCCACAAACTCGGAGGTCTTGCACAGCGCGGCGCCCTTTTTGGCCAGAAAGGCCTTGAACATGCTCATGGCTCGCGGGAGGTCGGCATCGTCGCGCGGGGTCGTGTTCCACGAGTGCAGCGGATAGATGGCAAAGAAGATGTGGACGTAGAACTCGAGCTTGCGTGCGGTGAGGTCCTTGGCAAGCAGCGATGCCGGAAGATGCTTGCCCCACAGGCCAAAGAACTTCTTAGCATCGCCGCGCTTGAACGCCGAGAGCAGCGCGGCCTGCAGCTTGGCGTTGCGTCGCGCATTCCGGATGGCTTCCGACTGCCGGCGGCGCTTGGGCGAGAGCGGCTGGCCCTTGCGCTTGAGCTCGGCTTCGAACGCTGTCAGCGTCTCTTCAAACTCACCGTATACCAGATACTCGCGAACAATGCCATTGACGGCATCGGTATCAAACCTGGCGCCTCCTCCATCCTTGGTGCCATCTCCCTCGCTTCCCGAGCCATCGGCCCGCCGCCTGCGTCCACGGGCGCCGGATGTACTCATGTGCGAGGCGTGTACAAAGTGCAACAAACAGTAGCTCTACCGTTGCGTGTATGCACCAGAGTAGACGGTGTGGATTGAGGTGGTGTCCGTGAGTGAGGTGGTTGTCTGTGGCTATGACTATGGGTAGCCGCACGCCTCTCCTGTCCCGCGGTTGTTGGTCGGCTGTCGGCGCCAAAACAGTTCGTTGGCCATTGGCCAATCCTCGCCTGGCCACGGCCAGCTGAGCTCCTGATCGGATGTCTGCACCAAAGCCTCCTATGTCGCGTTGACGTCACAAATACAACTTCGATACTGGCCAAACACGGGGCCTCGCCCGCATTGTCAGGCAAGGCTTGGCGTGCGTAGTGTGCCTCGATCTGTGGACGGCGCAGCGCATGATGTTACTCTCGGCCTGCCTCGACCGGCCACCGGCCACCAGCCGTCGTTCGCCGGCCACTAAGCCATCCGGCCACAGCTTGCCAACGAGCGACAAGCAACCCGTCGTCTCCCCACCCAACTCGCACACACGACCAGCGCGTCAACATGCTGCGTTCCGTTCGTCTTACGGCTCTTGCCCCGCGCCTGGTACGGGACTCACTGGGTGAGCGAGTGTGGGGTATAGTGTGGTAGTGGTGACTGTATTGTGGTTGGCTTGTGATGGTCATGTCCTGTCCTCCCCCCCCTCCTTGGCCCCTCTCGCTGGCTCTGTGTGGGAGGGGTGGATGAGGCATTTTTTGGGAGACGCCACCAAGTCGAGGAGTGCGGGACGTGGGAGAAGAGCTGGGTGGGAGAGAATGTGGGTGCTGGACAGATATAGCCAAGACTTATGTGTGTGGATGTCATTGGGCGCTGTGTGCGACGGGGTGCATGCTTGCTGGACTGGTGGGGTTCCGGAGATAGCGGGCTGGATTCGCTTCGGCTGCCAACGCCGCTGCTGCCGAGGAGCAGGACGTGGTGGTCATCGGTGGCGGGCCTGGTGGCTACGTCCACGCCATCAAGGCTGCCCAGCTGGGCATGAAGGTCACCTGCGTTGAGAAGCGCGGCTCTCTGTACGTGTTGCGGTGAGGGAGATAGTTGGAGAGGGAGCGGATGCGTGAGCGGGTGTGGGTGCGGGTGTGGGTGCGGGTGTGGGTGCTAGAGCATGCGAGCCACTTACTCACGGCGATGGCGATGGCGACGGCGATGGTGATGGCGACGGCGATGGTGGTGGTGATGGGGATGACGGTGGAGTGTAGTGGCGGTACCTGCCTCAACGTTGGGTGCATTCCGTCGAAGAACCTGCTGCACACGACGCACCTGTACCACCTGTCGAAGGGGTACTTTGAGGAGCACGGAATTGTGGTTCCCGGCGAGGGCACGTCGATCGACGTGGCCAAGATGATGGAGTCCAAGCAGGAGGCTGTGACGACGCTGACTCGCGGTATCGAGGGCCTGTTCAAGAAGAACGGCGTGACGTACTCGCAGGGCTGGGGCAAGATCACGTCGCCGAACGAGGTGACGGTCGACCTCAACGACGGCGGGCAGGAGGTGATTCCGGCCAAGAAGATTGTGATTGCCACCGGTTCGGACCCGATCGAGCTTCCGTTCATGCCGTATGACGAGAAGAAGGTGGTGTCGTCGACTGGCGCGCTGGCGCTGGAGGAGGTGCCCAAGAAGATGGCGGTCATTGGCGGTGGCGTCATCGGCCTCGAGCTCGGCTCTGTCTGGGCGCGGCTCGGCGCCGAGGTCACCGTCATCGAGTTTATGCCTGCCATTGGTGCCGGTATGGACGCGGAGATTGCCAAGAACTTCCAGCGCATCCTCAAGCGCCAGGGCCTCAAGTTTATGACGTCGACCAAGGTGACCGGCGCCGACACTTCGGGCGACGGCGTGGTCATCCACACTGAGGCCGCCAAGGGCGGCAAGGCCAAGTCGCTCGACGTCGATGTGGCTCTTGTCTCGGTTGGCCGCCGCCGGTTCATTGACGGGCTCGGCCTCGAGGACGTCGGTGTGGCCACCGACGAGCGCGGCATGGTGCTTACTGACGAGAACTTCCAGACCAACGTGCCGTCCATCTACGCCATTGGCGACGTCCGCGACGGTGCCATGCTCGCCCACAAGGCTGAGGAGGAGGGTGTTGTCCTCGCCGAGGCTTTCCACGGCGAGGGCTTTGCTCTTGACTACAACTCGATCCCCTCGGTCATCTACACCTCGCCCGAGGTCGCCTGGGTCGGCAAGAATGAGGAGGAGCTCAAGGAGGCCGGCGTCGCCTACAACGTCGGCACCTTCCCCATGGCTGCCAACTCGCGTGCCAAGGCCTGCGGTTACGCCGACGGCATGATCAAGGTCATCGCCGACAAGGAGACCGATGCTATCCTTGGCGTTCACCTCATCGCCGAGTCCGCCTCGGAGCTCATTCCCGAGGCCGTCCTTGGCGTCGCCTTTGGCGCCTCGTCCGAGGACATCGCCATGACCTGCCACGCCCACCCGACCCAGTCGGAGGCCCTCAAGGAGGCGTGCATGGCGGTTACCGGCAAGCCCATCCACTTTTAAGCAGAGGGAGTGTGTTAAACGCCTGCGTTGGAGTCAGAGCCAAAGTCCAGGGCAGTGCCGTGGGAGGAGAGGGGAATTGGACTCGCAACCGGCTGGCGGCCGAATCTTCACCAACCGCCCGTTTGCGGGCGTCAACTGATGACTAGCGAACACACTCCACATCAGCAAACATGGCGGACGTGACGACAGCGCTGGCGCTGGACCGCTCGTTTGGGTTTGCAGGTATGTCCTGGTCTCTCTCTCTTCCTCTCTCTCTCTCTGTGTGTGTGTGTGGCTCTGGCTGTGGCTGTGGCTATGGCTGAGCCCTTCCTTGGCGGTCAAATTTTGAAGGGAGCGGCCGTCGCGAGCCGTTGGTTGGTGGTGAGGGGGTGATGCTGTGGGGCACGGGGAGTGCGGGAGTTTGCGGGGCAAGGCAGAAGGGTGTGTGTGTGTGTGTGTGTGGAGATGAGTGCGTAAGGAAGGATACTCATGTAAAGGTGGTTCTGTGGCTGTGCTGGACGCGCGTGTGTACGTGTGACATGGCGGGGTGGCTGGGTGCACCTACCCACTGGGCTGTGGTGGGTCACCCGGCGGGTGTACAGGAGCTGTGCCTGCGGGGCTCGTGCTGCACCCGAACCAGGAGCACATTGTGTACCCGCTCGGCTCGTCGGTAGTGGTGCGGACAATGGGGCAGGCGTCTGGTGAGCAGTTCCTTGCGGGCCACACGTCGCCAATCACCACGCTTGTGGTATCGCCGTCGGGACGGTATCTTGCGTCGGGGCAGGAGCGATTCATGGGTCTCAAGGCCGACGTGCTTGTTTGGGACTTTGAGAGCCTCCAGCTTGTTCATCGGTTTGTTCTGCACAAGGCGGGAATCAAGGCGCTCGCGTTCTCGCCCAATGACAAGTATCTGGCGTCGCTCGGCGACGAGGACGACAACTCTGTGGTGGTGTGGGACCTGGAGGCCGGGGCGGCCATTTGCGGGGCGCCGGCGTCGATGGGCTCGTCGGGCGTGGCGCACACGCTTGCGTGGCTTCATGGATCCGAGACCTCGTTTGTGTCTGGAGGTGAGTACACGCTCCGCAAGTGGGAGCTCGACCTGAGCATTCGCAAGCTGCGGGCCGAGGAGGGCCGGCTTGGGCAGCTCAAGCGGATCATCGACACGCTTGTGGTTGCGCCAGGTGACGCTGGTGTGTACTGCGGCACGTCGACCGGCGACGTGCTGTACGTCTCGCTTGATACGATGCTCTTTCGGGTGTCGGGCCCGAAGAAGCCGTTCCCCAAGGGCGTCACGGCGCTGGCGCTCACACGGCACGCCGGAGTCATTGCTGGCTCTGGCGATGGCGTTCTGGCCTCGCTCTCGCCGTCGTCGCTCAAGGTGACCAAGGTGGCGCGGCTGGCGGGCGCAGTGACGTCGATTGCGCTCGACGCGTCGCACACTGCCATGTTTGTCGGCACCGCGTCGGCCAACATTTACACTGCAGTGACCGAGACGCTTGCGACTGAGCTGCGGACGACGTGCCATCCGGGCAAGGTCAACGACGTGGTGTATCCGTGCGACTACTCGGAGGTCTTTGCCACCGCAGGCCCCGAGGATGTGCGCGTGTGGAACTCTCGCACCTCTGAGGAGCTTGTCCGCATCAGCGTGCCCAACATCGAGTGCCATTGCGTCGCCTTTGCCGCCGACGGCTCGGCTATCTTCTCGGGCTGGTCTGACGGCAAGGTCCGTGCCTTTGGCCCCGAGTCGGGCACACTCCTCTTTGTCATCAACGACGCCCATCACGGCCCGGTCACCGCCATTGCGCCGTGCGCCGACGGTGAGCGCCTCATCTCGGGCGGAAAGGACGGGGAAGTCCGCGTCTGGCGGCTCATGGCCTCGTCGCAGGTCATGGAGGCCACCATGATGGAGCATAAGGGCCCGATCTCGTCCATTCAGGTTGCTTCGAACGACATGGAGGCCATCACCGCTTCTGGCGACGGCTCGTGTATCATCTGGGACCTGGGCTCGTTCATCCGCGTCCAAGTCATGTTCGCCCCATCGTACTTTATGGCTGCGGCGTACCACCCTGAAGAGGCGCAAGTTCTCTCGTGCGGTACAGACCGTAAGATCTGCTTCTGGGATGCCTACGACGGCTCAGCCATCCGCGAGATCGAGCTCCTCGACAACTGTGCCGCGAACTCGATCGCCATTTTCGCCGACGGTGAGGCCTTTGTCTCGGGTGGCAACGATAAGCTGGTCAAGCTCTGGTCCTACGACGGCGGAGAGGTTATCGCCACAGGCTCGGGCCACTCGTCCAACATTGTCAAGGTCGTCATTTCGCCCGACCAGTCAGAGATCGTTTCTATCTCCGAGGATGGCGCCGTCTTTGTCTGGGCCGTCCCCGCAGAGCTCATCGGTCCTGTCGGCGTCGGCTCACTGCGTGCTCTCGACCCTACCGCACGCTGATGAATAGCCACTAGCTCGTGCCTGTCCCAAGCAAACAACACTTGCCCACAGTGGGGCTGGGCTGTCAGAGGAGTGTGTATTCACGCTCTCTGCCGAGCTCCTTGTCCGTATTCATACCACAAGCAGCTCTGCGGGAGGAACTGCGGCATCGGCGACGACGTCGGCGCTGCAGATGTCGAACAAGTCGAGCTTGTTGCTGCTCTGGAGAGCTGATCCGAGCTGGTTCCGAGGACGACGACGTGAGTGCGCAGGGCAGCTGGCTCGAACGATTGCGGTGGCGTCTCTCCAGTCGAGCCATTATAGGACCGGTAAAGGAGCCAATAATGATTCCAAGGATGAGTTTGCCACCTTTACAACTCTGTGTCCGCACGTGCCAATGTGTTGGTGGTGGAGCAAGTACGCGTGGGTGGTGGACGATCGCTAGTTGATTGTTTCTTTTGGGATAGGGTGTTTTTCTGGACACCTTTTTTGGTGACGAGGTGTCAAGCCGCGGATGGACAGACACGGCATTGGCTCGGCGTCGACAGACTGTGGGGGAATCTTGACGACAGACCCTGTAAGCATGATGATGAAGCACAGTTGGCAAGTACCATGCTCCCCCCCCCCCCCCCCCCTTGTGAAAGAAGAGCTGTATAGCCTGGGTGGTGGTGGGCTGTTTCAAGTGTACTCTCAAGCAGAATCCGAGAACAATTGCGGGTCAGGATCGGCACGTGCGGAGGGCATAGCTGAGACTGTGATAGCAGATGGCAGTGGCAAAGAGGAGGAGTGGAGTCATTGGGTGGCAATGGGACACAGCACTCTCACCGCAACAGCCGACACAGCGAAGGTCTGCTTTTTTGGGACAGGTTTGCAACTTGCGCTTGTGCTCAGAGACTAGCCATGTCTCACGCCTGCATAATGGCCGTCTTTGTGACAGCTTGTCTTGTCCATCTGGTGGCAGCCCACCTCGAGTGGGGACCAGCCGTGGAACTCACCGATGTGTTCGGTAGCAACTCGCCAGCCGGCATGGGTCTCCGTGACCATGAGTCGGGGCACTCGTATGTCGTTGTGGGCCAGAGCGGGAAGATTGCGTCGTCGCTGAAGGCCGTCTCAGGCATGCACAATGCTGAGTTGGCCAAGGCTGAGTTTGTGCCCTTGGCTAGCAGTGTCGAGTCCATCGTCCGCGTTGCTGCCGGGTCGGCCAACGTCGCTGCGGTTGCAAATATTTTGCCACTCCATGTGGCCGGCTCGCTCGACCACATTTGCGGGCCCGGGTGCACGGGCAGGCTTCAACTGTTTCCCTTTTCCAAGGACGCCATGGTGCCGTCGCTTCGCCTTCCGGTGGCATCTGCGCCGGCTCAGATCACGCTCTCCGCCGAGCTCCTCGTCCAGATTCATTCCGGCAACGTGTCGCACTGGGACGATGACCGGCTGGTGGAGCTCAATGGTGGCGCCGGATCGGCGTATGCCACTGCTATCGCCTCGCTCTCTGACGGCACCATTGCAGTCCACTGCACCAGCGCGGCATCGACGGCAATGGAGATCCTCCGCCAGCTTGCTGTTGAGCTTGGCATCGACTGGAACGACGGCGGCGGATGTACTCGGGTCCACGCCACCTGCCTCCAGGCTGCACAGGCGGTGTTTGTGACGACGGGACGCGGAGCGATCGCGCTCGTCTCGCAATCTGAGACGCGGATGCTTCCGCTTTCGAGTGGTGTGGCGCTCATGCCGCACCTCCATGACAACCTCGGATCGGCGGTGGTGTTCACCGAGGAGGCAGCGACTATGGCGGATCTCGAGAGAATTTCTGTGGTGGCCCCGGAGTCGATGGTATGGGACGGGACGCGGTGGCCGCTGATTGTAGTGGAGTGGATGGTCATGCTCAAGTCATCGGCGGGCGCGGGAGTGAGCGGAAGTCTTGCAGCGACGGACTGCGCGGCATGGGAGGGCCTTGTGGAGGATCTCTTCTACGTCACCGACAACCACGGGGTACAGGAACTGCTTCAGGCGACACAGGGACTCGAGTTCGCGTCGTTGACGCAACTGGGCCTGCTGCGGGAGGCGTCAGTGAGCGCCGAGTGCGGCGGCAAGCGGGCGCTGCAGTCGAACGGCATTGTGTTTGGAGCCGGAGCATCGTTCCCCAAGGCGCTGTATGCGGTGTGGATGCTTGCTTTTGGTCTCCAGCATCCTTCGGCGCCCCGGCTCGAGTACTCCGCGGTGGGATCTGGGTCGGGTAAGCGGGCGATTGTGGCAGAGCAGATTGTGTTTGCCGGTTCTGACTCTGCATTGTCCGATGAGCAGCTACAGGCGCGGGGCGACCTTGTGATGCTCCCATCCGGAGTGGGTGCTGTGGTGACGCCTGTGCACATCGAGCTGCTACCCGGGGCTCCGACTGTTCCGCTTGTGCTGTCGCGTGCGGCAGTGGCGGACATATTTATGGGGCGGATCTCGCGGTGGGACGATAGTGTCATTGCAGGACTCAATCCTGCGCTGGCGGACTACCTGCCGAGCGCGGCAATCACTGTTGTGGTGCGGTCGGACAAGTCTGGGACGACGTCGATTTTCACGGCGGCACTAAGCTCGTTCTCACCAACGTGGGCGAGTGACGGCCCGGGCGAGACATCGTACACAGATGCATGGGCGCCGGGGAGCATGGCGCAGGAGGGCAACACCGGGGTGGCGCTGGCGGTGCTCAACACGGCCAACTCCATCGGGTACGTAGTGCTCGACGTTGCGATCCAGTACGAGATGGACATGCCTCTGCTGGTGAACAAGGCCGGCAACTTGGTGGCGCCGACGCTCGAGTCGCTGTCCGCGGCTGCGGGCGAGGCAGCATCGGCGAGTGCCAGCAAGCCGGCGCTGCCGTTTGTCAAATCCGTGGTGGACTCGAAGATTAGCAACGCGTGGCCGATTGCGGGCTTCACATACCTTTTGGTGCCGACGCGGAGCTCGCAGTCGTGCGAGCAGCTCAAGGCTGTGCTGGAGTACTACAAGTGGACACTGAGCTCTGTGACTGCGGCTATGCTTGCCGAGTCGATTGGGTTTGCGCCGATTTCAGATGCAGGGCTTCGAAGCGCGATCGAGAAGGTTGTGGACGGCGTGACGTGCGGCGGGATGCGGCTGTTGTCGCCGTGTGGTGTGGGCAAGTACCTTGACGCGAGCAGTGGTGAGTGCATGTTGTGTGCGAACGGGACATACTCGTCTGCGATGACCGACTTTATGTGTGTGGGATGCGACGCCGGATGGGTTGCGTCGGCGGGCTCTGGATCGTGCGACATCTGTCCGGTGGACACGTACACGTCTGCGGACGGCGGGCAGTGTCTCGAGTGCCCGGCATTCTCACGTGCTCTCCAGGCCGGATCACACTCGATCGCGTCTTGCGCATGTGTGAGCGGGCGGTGGCGATCGCCGGTCGCAGATGCGATGATCGACGAGCTTGGCGAGATTGGAGTAGGGAGGAGCTCGATCGAGCTGTGCCTGGCGTGCCCGGCCAACTCGGAGTGTTCTGGCGGCGATGCGCCGCCATCGACGCGGCCCGGCTACTGGGCGAGCGACGATGACGCATACACGGTGCTGCGATGCGAGCCGGCGGAGGTGTGCACGGGTGGCTCGCAGTGTCGGGCGGGTCACACGGGAACGATGTGTGCGACATGCCTAGAGGGATACTACACGGTGGACGGTCTGTGTGTCAAGTGTCCACGGCATGTAACTCGGCGGCTTGTTGTGATGGTGATGCTGATGGTAATGATCATGCTGATGCCTGTGCTCACACCGCAGCACCGGCTGATGACGATGCAGGTTGCGCCGATCACGGCCAACTTTGCACAGGTTCTTGCGGCACTGACGACGCTTCAGCTGCGGTGGCACCCCGGGCTGGCGTTTATGATGCGGATGCTTTCACCTGTGCACTGGATCAACATTGCGGCACCGCCCGAGTGTGCGCTGGAGCAGTCGTTCTATCTGTCATGGGGCATTCGTGTGCTGCTCCCGCTCGCGATGTTTGGGCTTGTGCTGCTCGCGCTTTTTGTTGTGCTGGCTGTGCGGTTTGTGGCGCACGTGATGTATGTGTGCTCTGCAAGTGTAGTTGCCGGCGGACGGCTGGAGCGTGTACTGCACTGGACATCGTACCGATCACTGCGGCGGAGCTTTTCTGTGATCAGCACTGCGTCGGCGTGCTCGTTCTTTGTGTTTTCTCGCAGACGCCACTCGAGTACTTTAACTGCTTCAAGGGAGCGGGCGGGCTGTGGTACCTGCAAGCGGACCCATCGGAAGTGTGCTATGAGGGTCAGTGGATGCGGTACCTACCGCTTGCAGTGTTTGTTGTCCTGACGCACCTTGTGATGTTCCCTGTGATCATGGGCGTTGCGCTGTTCCTCGCGCGGAAGGAGCGGCGGCGGGATTCTATCGGGTTCCAGTCGTTCTTTGGATTCCTGTATCTGCGGTACACGCCGCGGTACTGGTGGTGGGAGTTTGTGGTGCTGATGCGCAAGCTGTCGACGTTTTGTCTGGCGATGTTCCTGTTTACCTCGCCTGTGCTTGCCGCGGCCCTGATCAGCATCGTGCAGGTTGTGTATCTTGTGGCGCACGTGTCGTACGTGCCGTACATCATGCCTGGGACGAACATGATCGAGGTGTGGCTGTGCGTGACCGTGGTTGTGTTTGCGGTCTTTGGGGTGTTCTTTGCGCCCGTGTTCGATAGCGAAGGCGCTGTGAAGCGGCGGACGCTGTCTGGGTGTCTCGGGCTTGTGCTTGTCGCGGCGTACCTGTTCCTGGGAATGATGTTTGTGGTGGAGTCGCTGCGGGCATGGAGCGTGGTGCGGAAGCGGGCGTACCATATTCTCACACGGCCGTGGCGATGGATGCGTGCCCCAACGGCGCATACGCGGCTGGTGTACCACCGCCACCCGGACCCGCTGATCAACTCGCGCGTTGTGCATGCACGCGAGCTGGCACCGTCGCTGGCGACGTATCTAGAGATCCGTGACCCCGAAGCAGTGGCAGACTTTGTCACACCGGGAGATGATATGGATGCGGAGCTGACGGCCAACCTACTGCACGTGAACAACTCGCTGCTCAACCTCTTTGACGTCCATGGCTCACTGCCAAGGCCACCTGCTGGGTCAAGCGTGGTGATGACGGATGCCGAGTCGCAGAGGACGCGCATCACGACCCGAAGCCCATCGGTCAAGTCGTATCAGACCACATATCGCGGGGCATCAGATGGAGCCTCGGGTGTGGAGATGGACGATGTGATGTCCGATGCCCAGGCTACCGAGTTGCAAATGTCTGGTCCGTCTTTCGTGGCAGTGTCGACGTCTGACGTGCCCAAGTCGAGCCTAACTCGCTCGCTGCCTGCACCCGAGCGGCCGCACAACATGCCATCACTTCTGCGACTCATTGATGCTGTAAGTACGTCTGATGCCCGCGGAACGTCAGGAGGCTCATCCACAGACACGGACCTTGTTTCGCGCCAGATTCAGCGTGTCCACTCGGCTGGCATGACTGCGAGTTATGGCATGGGAGTCGTGACCGATGAGTCGCGCCCGCAGACACCGTTGGCACGTGGATCACCGACCCGGATTGGTTCAACTGGCGGCGTTCGGGTGTGGTGCAGCGCGGGCGATCGAACATCATGTCGTCTGACAGCCATGCGCAAATTGCGGTGGCGAGGGTCATCTCGATCGAATACTCGGAGCAGCTGTCATCGTCGACGTCTTCCAGCGGCGAAGTCTCGCCGGGATCTGACATCGCTTTGGTCGAGCGACCAAACAAGCCTATCTCGGCGCAAGCCAGGCGTCGGATCTCGTCGGGCGACTTTTCGATGGTCATGACCAATGCCGAGCTGCTGCGGATGAAGGCGCCCAAGTCGCCTCCGATGACTCCGGGCACTGAGGCTAGGTCCGACATTGGGGCGACCGAGGTGAGATCAGCATCGGGGCGTACTCGTTCGCTCGGCAAGCCGCCATCGGGACTGGCAAGTCGGCGGAATACTAGCATTTCAAACATTCTGAAGGCACAGCAGCGGCTTGTCCCCAAGGCCTCGTCTGGAAACTCGACATCATCGGCCACCGACTCGGGCTCGGACTTGGCCGGCAACGGTGCCGATTCTGTCTCGGTCCCTCGATCGGCGACAGAGTCACAAACACCCGATGCCACACACTCGGAGCTGCCGCCACAGTCCCGGGTGCAGGAGCCCTCGCAGACACGGACGTCATCATCATCATCATCGTCGTCGTCTTCACTTCTTCTCTCGTCATCGACCTCGACCTCGACCTCGTCATTGTAGAACAAGATCAAACGCCCCCCCCCCCCCCCCCTCCTTGCCATCTCTTGGCCCGTGTACAACTGGCTCGTGTTAGTGAACCTTATCTGCAGACTGCGTCGTGGTGCGTGGCTCCCATCATGAAAGCGGATGGCTCGGTTGCGCTGCTGCCAACCGCCAGCGATGTTTGGCAGTCACCGGGAAGCAGCAGGTAGCAACTCGCCCCACGCCACCTCGCTCACTCTATTCAGCCCACGCCAAGCACACAAACAGGAGCAACAGCGCGTGCAAGGCATAGTAGAGAGAACGAGAGAGAGAGAGAAAGAGAGGGAGGACATGGCTGACCTCAGCGCGTACTCGCTCGGGGCGTCGGGGAGTGAGGGCGGAGCAGGGCAAGACGGTGGCAGAGCAGGTGGAGGTAGAGGTGGGGACAGTGATGGGGAAAGCCAACAGAGCAGCAGCCCAGTGTCTCCAACCAACAGCGGAGTGCTTATGCTGCCACATATGCAGTCTGGTCGGAGTGGACGTGTCCGACGTAAGGTCTCGCTCTCCATTCCGGATGTCATCAACATTCTGCTTGCCGACGACGACGGCGACAACGCGGCCGAGGTGGAGGGCCACATGGCCCGGTGTGGCCACAAGGGCAAGCGGGTGACGGATACCGACGCGACATGGGCGGCTCTCACCGAAGAGAAGAACCGTGGCTATGTTCGACATGACGTCTTGCTCCTCTCGGCTACCCTCCCGGGCTCGCTTGCCCTCACTGAGCTCCTGGGCATGGTCCGGGCCGAGGCGACGCTTAAGAACATGCCGGTCATTGTCATGTCGGCCACAGAGGATGCCGACGTGGCGTATCGCTGCCTGCGGGCTGGTGCTGACGACTACTTCCTCAAGCCCATCCGCGAGTCGATGGTGCGGGGCATCTGGCAAAAGGTGTGGAAGAAGCGCCAGGAGCACACGTTCCTGCAAAAGCTGGAGGAGGAGCAGACGAGGAGGCTTGCCATCGAGCAGCAGATGAACTCGCTCAAGGAGCGGGTCGACGAGGCCATCGACACGCCTATCTCTATCATCTCGCGCACCATTTCGGGCCTCATCCAGCAGGACAACCTGACCGACGATGTCCGCGCCGCGCTCCGCGACATCCTCTCCAACCTGCGGTCATCCAACCTCTACGAGCCAGCGTTTGAGAAGCTGCTGGACCAGGGCCAGGTCGACGCCGAGACCAAAAGTGGTTTGCCACCACGTTGCTGCAGCGGAAAGACTCGGACCCATCGCTCTGCACGGCCTCGGTCCGCGACATCACCGCACCCAAGGCAGCGGTCTCAAACGAGGATCTCGACTCGGGCTCGGACTTTTCGGGCTCGGTCGAGTTTGTTACCACCGACGACGAGGACAGCAGCAAGGACAAAGCCTCATACTCGTACTCGGGCGACTCTGGCTCCGGGTCGTCCGCCTCGGGATCGGGCGGCGGCGGCTCGGGCGGCTCGGGTGGCACAAGCGGCGGCTCGGGCTCAGACTCGGATTCGACGGGCGTTGTCGGCGACTCGGCCGATGGCAAGTTGCCGGCGACCAAGAAAGTGAGTGAGTCGAGTATGGCATCGGTGGAGGTCTCGTCGCGGCCACGGCGACAGCGCTCGGGTGCGTCGTCCAAGCTCAACCCCAAGTTTGCCAAGAGCGGCAAGTTCAAGGGCGAGACGACACAGACAGGTCTTCCGTCATTCCTTTACCAGCCGCATGTTGTCCAGTCGCTGCGGGACTTTACCTTTGACGTGTGGGCTTACAAGGAGGACGAGCTCTGCGATCTGCTCATCCAAATGTTCTACGACCTCGGCCTCACCGAGCGGTTTGCCATCGACTCGGACCAGCTGGCGGCGTTCATCCACTACGTGGAAGCCAACTACCATCACAACCCATACCACAACTTTCGGCATGCGTTTGACGTGACCCAGATGGTGTACTGGTTCCTGGCGTCAGGCGGTGCCGAGCTGTTGACGTACCTGGACGTGCTCGCGCTGATGGTGGCGTCGATTTGCCACGATGTCGACCACCCGGGCGTCAACAACAACTTTCACACAAACGTGTCGTCGCCAATGGCGCTCCGCTACAACGATGCGTCTGTGCTGGAGAACCATCACGCGTACTTTACGTTTGTCACCCTCTCTCAGCCCGAGTACAACATCGTGAGCGCGCTCTCGCCCGACGAGTACCGCGACTTTCGGAGAACAGTCATTGACGCCGTCCTGGCCACAGACCTCAAGCTCCATGTCGACATCTTCTCGCGCTTCTCAGCGCTCATCGCCGACTACTCGGTAGAGAAGAAGGACCATCGGAGGACGCTCTGCCAGATTCTGCTCAAGTCGGCCGACATCTCTAACCCGGTTCGGCCGTTCCCCATCGCCAAGTACTGGTCCGACATGATTGTGGAGGAGTTTTACGACCAGGGCGACCTCGAGAAGCGCATTGGCATTCCTGTTTCTGCCTTTATGGACCGCGAAGTCGGTGGCCAGGTTCAAATGACGCTCAACTTTACCGACTTTCTTGTCAAGCCGCTCTACTCGGCGCTCTCCTCGCTCCTGCCGAAGGTCTCGCTCTGTCTCGACTCACTAGCCTACAACCGCGCACGGTGGGTCGAGATCGGCGACCACGAGTCGGCTGCAGCCGCAGCCGCCGCAGCCGCAGCCGCCGCGGTCGAATCTGACACTACCACGCTCGACCGTCAGGCCACGTCGGTGCTCAGCTCGTTATCGAGCGCATCCGGGCTCGACGCAACGAGCTCGACCTCGATGCCCGACCTCTCGCCGGCATCGTCATGACCACTCCCACCCCCACAAAGCAAGCGTGAGCAAGTAGATCGAGCAGCCAACGCCAACAGCTGATCAAAAGCACCATAGCTTCTGGAGGTGATGTGACTAGTGGCATGGCCAGCGGTCGCCGTGGCCGGTGGCTTGTCGGAAGGGGCAAACTCACTCGAGTTGACGGAGAGCGGAGGCAATCCATCCTCCACCCCCCCCACCCTCAGGCACTCCACTCGGCTTGACCAGAACATATAGGTCGGGCACGGACGGAGAGCAGAGAAAGAGAAAGATAGAGAAAGAGAGAGTAGCAAGGCAAGAGACGAATGAACCGGGTCTCAACGTCAACGCAACGGGCGACGCCCATGGTACCGGCCATGACTGCGGCGGTGGCGGCGGCGGTGGCGGTGGCGGCGGCGGCTGGTGACGATTCCACGGCAGCGACAGAGTGGCGGGCGGTGGCGAGAGAGGTTGGCGGGTATGCACAAGTCCAGACGTACAAGGAGAGTATCAAGTGGGCCAAGAAGGTGGCAAGCCTTCTTCGCAAGGCTGCGGCTGCCGGGGATGCTCCTGATGGCTGGCCGCAGATGCTCTGTGCGGCGCTTGCGTCGGCGCAGATGCTGGCCACCTCGTCGACGACCCACGTCGCGGTGTGGCGCGGCATGCTGGCGGTGTTCCCGAGCGACATGGTGGTTGATGCAGTGGCTGCAGCGGCGCTGCCCATGCTGGCTGATCCGGCACCCAGTGCAGAGATTGCGCCGTCGCCCGGCGCGGCGTCGTGGGCCGTCTCCACCATGATGCGCTCGCTCGCTCCGCTACCGAAGTGGGAGGCTGAGTTTGGAGAGCTGATGACCAGGCTGAGCGGCAAGGGATCAGGAAGCCTGGGCGTTGTTGCTGCCCGTGGTCGCGCGGCGCTGGAGGCGGCCTTGGCCGCAGGAAGCGGAGGCGATGCAGTTGCCGCGGCCGATGCGACGAACGATGTCCTGGCCGCACTCGGGCTGGCCGACACTCTGCGGAGTGCCGGATGTGAGGAGGAAGAAGAGAAGGACATCACGCGGCTTGCACTCGATGTTCTAGCGGCAAGCGACAACTGCCCGGTCCACGCGCTCTTGGTTGCAGGCAAGCTCTGTCTCACCTCGGTGCTTGCCGAGATCGACGTCTGCGATGCACAGGCCACGGTGTTGGCCCTGCTGGGCACGTTCTGGCCGTCGGCGGAGAACGAGACGCCTGTGTCGATCCTCCCAGCCGTGGCGCCCGGCGCTGCGCTCTCGGAAAAACCGTTCAGCGTGTGGCCGATCCCGGCGCGCGTTGCGATGGTCCGGGTGCTCACAACCGACGTTGCACCCGGCGTGCTTGGCGCCGAGCTTGATGACGGGGCGACAAAGACGAATCTGGCCTTTGGCTACCTGCTCCCCGAAGTTCTAGCTGCTCTAGACGCCGCATACCGCGAGTCGATGCAAGCGACGACGGTGGCAGCGCTGGGCGGTCTTCTTGCGGTGGTGAGCCTCGGGCGCGAGGCGCGCGAGACGCTTGGCGGACTCAACGTGGCAGCGGTGCGCCAGGTGGTGGAGACTGTGTTTGGTTTATGGTCGTCGGTGGTGCCGGGCGTGTACGGACAGGCGCGCGAGACGCTGACGACTGTGCTCGAAGTGGCGGCCATCAAGGCGACGGCCATGCCCGAGTGGGCATGCGAGCACGAGAGCCTTATGGACGAGCTCCTTGCTGTAACGAGTGCGCTGCCGTGGATTGGACGTGGCAAGCCCGAGGCGCTGAGTGCGGTGGTGCCGCATGTCGGCATCGACGCAGTGCTTGCGGCCGAGCCCGAGGCGATGAAGCGGCTGTTTGCGCTGGCGTGCGAGGCCAATGCGCCGTGCGGACCATCGAACGCGTTTGTGGCGCTGGCCAAGGCGCGTGGAACGAGCGAGGGATGCGAGGCGGCGTGGATGCTCCCGCTTGTGGAAGGGCTGGCCACGACGCCTGCGGCCCGGCGCGACAATGTCATCATGCGCATCGTCCGCCCGCTTGTTAACAAGCAACCGCAGGTCCTCGCCCGCATGCTGGCGCTCGCCCAACAGCACGACCGGTACGCCGAAGATTGGGCGGCGGCCGAGGTTGTGCTCATGTTGGCGTCTGTCGGCCGCAAGCTCAACATGTTCTCGGTGGCCGAGCTCATCGAGCTGGGGCATTTTCCGCGCGAGCTTCTCTTTGACTTTCTCACCCATGCCGACTCGAGCCAGATCGTGGAGGCACTCTCGCTGGTGTGTGCAACGAGCAAAGTGACGGCGGAGCCGAGCGCGTTTGAGTACGAGGCTGTGCTTGCGACGCTCCCGGCTGTGGTCAATACACCCGGCGCCAAGTTTGTGGCCGACTACTCGGCAGCGCTGGCTATTTTCGTCAAGCGGAGTCTAAGCTCTCTACTGAGCGCGACGCGCGAGCTGGCGTCGCTGCTGGCGTTTGCTGGCTCAGCGGAGGCCCCGCCGGGCGTCGGTGTCGAGCAGGCGAGCGCGCTGGTAGCGCGGGCCCAGGCGGCGATTAGCTTTCTTTGCGGTCTCCTGAAGATGGTGCAGAGCTGCTTCTTCCCGGGCTCATCGCACCACCGCCGCGGACTGGCAATCAACATTGTCCACGCCCTTCTCGGGCAGTGGTTCACGCGGGACAAGGGTTCGCGGACTCGGGCATTTGACCTGTTTGTTGCATCGTCGGGCAAGCTTACCGACGCGGTGGCGAATGGAGGCTCCGCAGCAGCGGTGGCGGTGGTCACAAACTCGGGACTGCTGACCGCGCTGGAGAGCCAGCCGCTGAGCCCGCAAGCAGTGGTCGACCTCGTGGGTGGACTTGACGACCAGTACGACCGTAACCGCGAGGACATGGCAAGCGTGCTGGAGGCGATCGAGCCCGAGCTGTTTGCGCAAAGGCGCGAGGTGTACGCACCGCTCTTTACAAAGCTGTATGCTGACGGGTGGCGACGGGTCCTCCTCGCTTCACACCGTGAGACGTCGGCTGGGGCACTCACCCTCGGCTTTGTGCTCCGCATTGGAGCGGCGGCGCTGGGGTGGAACGTCCACGCCAATGGCGAGTCGAGCCAGCCGGCCGCGGCGGTCTTTGGCTTTGTGGAGGCGAGCGTGCTCGTGCTAGAGGAGCATCTCACCCGTGTGGAGGCAAGCTCATGGGAGGCGACGCTTGGTGGCGCGGCACTGCAGGGCCCGCTCTGCGTGCTCTCTGAGATCATTCGGGTTCTCAGTTCTGGTCCTGGCCGCGGAGGAGGGAGCAGCGCCAGCTTCATGGCCCAGATCGGCCGCGATGACAACTTGCGCGCGAGATGGATTCCGCTGCTGGGACGGGTGCAAGATGCAGCATCGACGCTTGTCCGGTTGGTCATGCCGATTGTGGCGACCAACGCGCCCGAGGGGACTGGAATTGACATGGGCGCAGCCGTGGCGGATGCTGCATTGGAGACTCACGAGGTGGAGGTGGCGACGGTGGCGTCGCAGACAACGCAGCACGTGATGGTCATGGTGTGGCGGGCGATGAAGGCGGCGACGGGGTTGCTCGGACAGATCGGCGCGGTTGGCGCGGTCCACAGCGTGGTGCCGGGCGAGCGGGTTGCGGCACTTGGCGAGCTCTTTCAAGAAGTGCTTGTGCGTGTGCGGCACCGTGGTGCGACGGAGTTTGCGATGGAAGGCCTGGAGGTCATGGCGCACGCGCTTCTCTCGAACAAGTGCATTGCCAGCCTCCGTAGCCTGCCAAGCGAGTGGCTGGAGCGAGCACTGGAGGTCGTGGCATCACCTGCGACGGGGGCGTCGGTGACGCGGCGGTCGGCCGGTCTACCGTTCCTCTTCTTGGCGCTGCTGCGATCGGAGAATGGACGGAAGCGGCCACTGCTGTGCCGGGCGTTCGAAGGCCTGCTGGACGTGGTCGAGGCGCCGCTGCCTCTCCACAAGCAAAGTGCAGACGCGGCGTTTGACGACGCGGGTGTACAGCCGCAGGTCCATGCATGGAACACGCTGCGGGCGCTTTTCCGCGAGTCGCAGTTTGGAATGGTTGCGGCTCGCTACCTCACGCGGGCTCTGCAGAACGTGATCGAGGGCTTCTCGTCGCCACGATGGGCCATTCGCAACGTGTGCACACTCACGTTTTCTGCGCTGCTCGCGCGGTCTGTCGGCGCGAACAAGTGCCGTGATCAGACCGCGCGGGCCAACGCGATCGACGCGGGCGAGTTCTTTGCCCGGCACCCGCGGCTGGACGCCTACCTGCTGGAGCAGGTCGAGTCTGGCACGACTGCTCTGGAGAGCGGCGGCGGAATTGTCCTTGACCCACGGCTGTATCCGGCGCTTGTGCTGCTCTCGCACCTGTTGCCGCCGCTGATGGAGCGTGCCGCGGCGAGCTCGATGGCGGCGTTCCGGCCGTTGCTTCAGCGGTGTGCGCGACTGCCCATCTACTCGGCGCGGGCGATGGCGGCGCGGGCCCTAGTCTCGACGGTGTCGACTGCCGAAGCGGCGGGTGTGGTGGCGCAGCTCTGGAGCGAAGCCGCGACGGCAACGTCGGGCAACACGCTCCATGGGCTTGTCCTCCAGATCCGAAGCGTGGCCGAGTTTGTGGCGAGCGGGCCGAGCGCAGCCGAGGCGAGCGCAGCGTTTGAAGCTGGCTTTGCGCAGTTCGGCCTGGCGCTGGCCAAGATGTCCGCGGTCGCACCGCTGGTCCGGGCAGAGGTGTTCCGGGCAGGTGAGGCACTGCTCGATCGATCGAGCGCGAGCTGGTGCCAGCTGGTGGAAGCCGGGACGGTGGAGCTGGAGGCCTGCGTGAGCGTGGCCACACGGAGTGTGCCTGGATGGGCCACGACAATGGCTGCAGTGTCGCGAGTGGTCGCGCTCGGCACCGCGACGAGCGCCAAGGCCTGGTCGACGATCTTGGTGGGTCACGCGTGCTACGAGGTCCAGGGCGCGGCGTTGGACGTGCTACTGGAGGCTGGCAAGCACGGCATGCTTGAGAAGGCGAGCGTGGCAAACGCGCTCCTTGCTGCGGTCGGGCGCGATGGGGCATACCACGAGGTGCAGGCCAAGGCGCTGGAGGCTCTGAGCCGGGTTCCAGCCTCCGTGCTTGGCAGCATGCCGGACGCACTGGCGGTTGTGACCAGCGTGGCGGAGGACTCGCTCTTTACAGCTGTGCGGTCACAGTCATTTGTAGCGCTGTCGGCCGTGATTCGGGCGCGGGCCGAGGCCGGGCCGAGCGGAGTGGAGAGCGAGTCATGGGCGACATTTGTTCAACTCGGGCTGGAGCTCTCGTCACCCGACGCGGTCCCAGAGCAGCGGCTTGCTGTTTTGGTTGCCATCGAGGCGCTTGGCGAGCACGGGCGACCCTTGATTGCGGGCGCGCTCGGCAAAAGTGGCGGATGGGAGATTGCACTCACACTTGTGCACGATGACGCCGATGAGGTCCGGCCGCGTGCCGCCAGCGCTGTGTCGCAGCTTGTGTCACCAGGCGGAGCACCGACAAACCCACAGGTGGCTGCGAAGCGGTTCCTGGCGCAGGTTGCAGCAACGGCTGCAGAGAGCGGCGGCGAGGTGCTTGCGGCGTGGGCGGCTCTGGCGCGGAAGCTGATTGCGGCACCGGGCGAGGCTGTTTCCGACAGTCTCGGCGAGACGGTGTTTGTGGACGAGTCGGCAAACGAGTTCCGCGAGGCATGGACGGTTGCGGTGTCGACAGCTGAAGCGGTGCGTGCGAGTGGAACAAGCGCGGCGGTGTCGAGCGGGCTGCCTGGGCTGGACGCGATGGTTGCGGCAGCGCCGACAGCAGAGGCAAGCGCGGCAGCGGTGCTCTCATGGATGCTCCAGGGCGAAGTGGTGGCAATGACCGCTAGTGACGATGACGCGGCGTGGAAGGCAGCCGTGGCTGCGGTGCTGGCTGTGCCGCGTTACGGCGCGGCGGCACTAGACGCGGCGCGAGAGGGCGTTGATAGTGGAGAGGACCTGGAATGAAAAGACGAGGTGTGGAGTGTCGGGCTTGGGAAGATCGTCGGTGCCGTAGAGGAACTGGTGGATGCGCTTGGAGGAGAGGCGCGTGCGTACTTTGAGGTCGCCCTTGGTGACGGGGCCGGCATCGCCGAGCTCGGGGATGGCGTCGTAGAGCGAGGGCGTGTAGTTGAGCCAGGCTGTGAGCGACTTGAGCAGCGAGGCACGGTCATCGTCGACAGAGGCGTCGATGGCGCGCTCGTCACACGTTGTGCGGAGGTCATGAAGAGTGAGCGGCGGGATATCGTCCGAGTCGTCCATCATGGTGTCTGCGAGCAGGACGTCCTCCAGCTCGAGCTGGGCGTACTTTGCAGCGAGAGCAGCCTCCAGCCGCGGGCGCGAGAGGAAACGGGTGCGGAGCGAAGAGATACCAGCGTACTGGGCGGCTAGTGGGAGTAGCGAGTCCGGAAGGGTATCAAAGGTCAGCCTCGCCTGCGATGCCTCCGGGAGCGAGGCGAGGGCGGCGGCGAGCTTGGCCGGCGAGGCAAAAGCACCGGCCTGGGCGGCGAAGACCAGGTCTGCGACGGCGCGATCCGAGGTAGCCGCGCCACGAAAGTAGGCCGCGATGGGCGAGGCACAGCGGGAACGAAGCTTGGCGTGGGCGGCGTAGACGGTGGCGGCTTGGGCCTCTGTCAGAAAGGTCGACGGGAGGAAGGAGGGCATGAGCTTGGCCAAGGCCGGGACGAGGATCAAGCCACCGGGCGCATTGAGGACAATCAGAAAGGGAAGCAGGGCCCGCAGATCGGCATTGTTCCGCTTGATGGCCTCGAGTTGGTGCCAGGAAAGACTACGCGCGCCATCGGCCGAGGCCTTGAGCGCCCGCCGAGCCGGGCGGCTTGCCTGAGTCTCGCGATACAAGCTCACCAGCCCGCGCCACATCTCGCTCAGAGCCTCCTTGGCACCGGAGAGCTGGCGCTGGATGGTAGTGCCGAGGGCACGGCTGGCAGTCGCTGTTGTGATGGTCCGCCTTCCTGCCGCGAGCATGGTGTCTGTAGGAGGCTCCGGTGGAGTGGGGTGTCACACCCGGGGGCGCGGGTGGTTGACGCGTTTGGGACATTGGCCTGCTGCCGTGCCGACCTTTGGCTAGCGTTAGAGGGTGGAGACGAGCTTTTGACAACGTGGGGTTGGCTAGGTGAGGGCGGCAAGCTTCTCCTTGAGGGCGGCGACCTGCTTGAGGAGACGCATGCGGATCATCGGGTTGCCAGCAGCGCCTGCCTTGCGCTCGAGATCGGCAATGTTGGTACGAAGGGCGGTGGCCTCGGCCGATTCGACAACTGCGGGCGCAGCAGGGGCGGTGGCGGGAGCCGGCGCAGCTGGTGTAGGCGCGGGAGCGAGTGCAGGACCACCCGCAGGGCTCGGAATGACTGGCGTGGTCGACTCGGGTGTGCCGATTGTGGGCGTGGCCGACGTGGCCGCGGCAGCAAACGGGCGAGCAGGCTGTGGGGTGGCTGTGGCACTGGGTGCCGATTGCGGAAGAGGTGCGACGTCCATCGGGGCCAGATTTGTGGCCGGTATGGCGGGTGCCGCAACCGAGTGATGGCTCGGGAGGGTGGTGGGAGCGAACGGGTTGGAAGCGGGGGGCGGTGTGGGGGCAAACGGGTTGGCGGCAGCGGGAGGCGCGGCGGCGGTGCCCAAGCCCACAGCGGGCTGGTGAGCGGGCGCGGTGTGAGCCGACGGCGGCGAAAGCCCTGGCTGCACAGGAGCGGCAGCGTGCACCTGAGATGCAGCAAGAGCAGGAGCTGAGGCAGGCGGCATGGCCTGAGCCTGCGCGCGCTCGCGCTCACGCGCCATGGCAAGGGCGATCTCGGGCGGAATATAGACAGCGCCAACGCCGTCGTAAATGATCGAGTCTTCGCCCTCGGAGAGAATAAAGGCGCTGCCGAGCTCGTTCGAACTGGGGTTCGGAAGCTTGATGCGGAGGATGATGCGCGAGGTGGTGAGCGGGGTGGCGTAGTGGGTGTGCCAGCCTACCTGGTCGTTGACGTCGTATGACTCGGTAAACTCGACACCGTACTCATCAAACTCGTCGGCATCGACAACCTCGATCTTGTAGCCCTTGATACGCTCATAGCGGATGATGTCGTCGACGCGCTCCTTGATCTGGATGGCCTTGCGCCAGGTGGTCGACCGGCCGAGGGTGTCAAACCGGGTACGGATGTCCTGCGTGGGCGGGGTGATGCCCGAGCGAAGTAACGAGCCACGGATCTGATCGGCAGCCTTTGACGGGCGAGCGTGGACCAGCAGCGCCTGACCCACATCCGCCGTCTTGTACAGCATCCGCTTGTCGTGGGTGCGGAATGTCTCGACATTGCACGGCAAATTGACCATCGATGCATCATAAACTTCACGCGGTCCGCCTTCAGCCGATCGATCGTATACAAACCGAGCCTCCTTGGCCTCCTCGTCGACTGCACCACAGGACATGACATGATGATGAGACGGGATGTGAGTTTGGGGTGGGTCGGTGGGTGGCGTCCCGACATGGCGGCTACCGAGGGGGAAGGGGGGGGGGGGAGGGAGGGAGCGAGGGGGAAGAGAGGGAGGGAGGAGGGGCATGGGGTATGTGTGCAGGTGTGTAGGGGTGGGTGGGTGCCCCTCTGTTTCCCCCCTGAAGTGCCCC
>NW_013657632.1:152817-160317 GCF_000142905.1 Thecamonas trahens ATCC 50062
ACCCGTACCGTACCTCCTCCCCTACCCCCCCCACCCCCCCCTCCCACCCTACCCCCACCCCCCCACCCCCTCTTTCCTACAGGGATACAGCTTACCTCGCCATTTGCTGTCCGTGTGTATGGCCATGCAGGGCTCAGGGCATGATCCCTACTCGCTGTTTGACGCAGAGCGTGCTGTCCTCGTCGCCGCCCCGCCGTCGTTTGTCGTCTTTGGCCCGCCCGGTGCAGGAAAGTCAGAGCTGGCCGCTCGGCTAGCTGGTCAGTATGGCCTGGTTCACATCCAAATGGACTCGCTCATCACAGACGCCCTGGCTGCTGCTCGAGACGCCGCTCGAAAGACAGAGCGTGACGCCCGCAAGGCTGAGAAGGCTGCTCGCAAGGCTGCTCGCAAGGCCGCTCGCCGAGCACGCAGGCGGAAGAAGCACCGCACGGCGACCGAACCGGACGGAGAGGTCGATGGAAGCGCCGAAGATGGGGGCACAGAGACTGGCGTCGAGACTGGCGCTGAGACTGGCACAGAGACTGGCACAGAGACTGGCGCCGGGACCGGCGCCGAGCCTTTCGCAGCGACCGGAGCTGAGAGCGGCGCGGATGCTCCGGAAGAGTCGCCAATGACCGGCCTCAATGCCCGGGTTATGGACGCGCTGCTCTCTGGCGGCGCAGTGACTGCCGACGACGCGCTGCTGCTGCTGCGGAGAGCGTTGGCGGCGCCGACAGTTGCGTTTCGTGGATATGTGCTCGACGGCGTGCCGTCGTCCGAGGCCGAGCTGGCTGCTCTCGACTCGTGGGGCGTCCGTCCCGAGTACGTTGTTCGGCTGGAGACGCCACTGGCCGATGTTAAGCCGCGAATCGAGGGCATCAAGGTCGACCCGGTAACCGGCCACCGGTTCTCGGTCCTCCAGCTCAACCCGCCTAAGCCGCTGCCCAAAACTCTGGGCTCTCGGCGGAAGGACAAGCGGATGATGGAGCGGGTGGTCCGAACCAACCCACTCCTCCACCCTCCGGTCCGCACCATGCCTGGCGCGCCCGAGCGCGACGAGTATGACGAGAGGCCAGCCAGCGGCTTTCTCTCCGAGGGTGAGACTGGAAGCGGCGACGACGAGGAGTACGCAGACGACGACGGATACTATGACGACGAGTATGAAGAGGCCGCGTCGGCACTAGGCAGACGAGCGACGCCAGGCGCAGGCTTTGATGACGATTACGACGAGTCAATGGATACGGCGGCGGTGGCCGAGGCCGAAGCCGCAGGCAAGCTCACCGACCGCGTCCGCGAGCGACTGCTCGACGCACCCGAAGTCCTGGGCGTGGACGTGGCTGACTCGTACGAGTACTACGCATCGACCATGCTGCCTTGGATTGAGTCGTACATCGAGCCATACGCGGCTAAGAACCCCGACAAGCTGCTCAGGCTGGACGGTAGTCTGCAGCCGGCGGTCATCTTTGAGCACCTGGTCCAGGTTCTTGACCGTGTTCCGCTCGCTCCGGTTGTCACGCCTGTCAAGCTGGAGGTGCCGGACGACTTTGGCTCGTACGCTCGCCAGGACCAACTCGACATGCTGACTTCGCTCGACCTCGACGACGACGCGCCGCTCCGCACACTCTCACGGTGGGGTACGTACTGCCCCGTTGCGCTGCGCGAGGACAAGGCCATGATCGACCGCGTCATGGAGTTTCCGGTCTCGTACCGCAACAAGCTTTACTTTACCTCGTCGCGTCGGGCCCGGCACAAGTTCCTCCTTAACCCCAACAACTACCTCGATGCCCCTCCCGAGGTCTTTGGCCTCAAGATTGCCGTTCTCGGCCCGCCGCTCTCTGGTAAGTCGACTCAGGCGGCTCGGCTTGCCGACCATTATGCGCTCAAGCACATTTCAGTCGACGAGCTTGTCACGGCCGAGCTGGCAGAGGGTACCTCCAAGATGGCGACCAAGCTCCGCGAGACGCTGGCCAACGGCGGCACCGTTGCCCCAGACGTTTACGTCGAGCTCATTGCTCGCGCGCTCGGCAGGGCCACCTCGGAGACTCCGGATGTGCCCGAAGACGCTGCCTTGCCACCTGACGCCGGCCTAGACCCCGTCATCTCTGGTGACTTTGCCACACCACGCGGCGGGGACGAGGGCGAGGACGATGCCGACGAGTACGAGTACGATCGTGTGTCGCCCGACGACGACTACGACGACTACGAGGATGAGTATGGCGACGAGTACGGCGACGAGTACGGCGACGAGTACGGCGACGAGGCCGACGGCGAACGCAGCGAGTACGAAGATTATGAGGCGTACGAGTACGAGGACGAGTTTGGCATCGCCGCTGCCACTGCTAGCGGGCCTGGGGCGGCAAGCACCCAGGTCGAGGAGTCGACTGCCGTCTCTGCCGGCTGGGTTCTCGATGGCTTCCCGCAGACCGTGGAGCAGCTGGAAGCGCTGGTCGGGCGCGGCATTCTGCCAACCAACGTAATCGTTCTCGAGGCTGCTGGGCGTGACGACGAGTCGGACTCTGGCGAGGCTGCGCTATTTGAGCGGGCGACCCGGCTTGGAACGCACGTGGTGACCGGCGAGCTTGTGCCTCAATCACCGCGAACCAGTGCCCCCAACCGACACTAGACTCTGAGTCTGAGAGCGAGTCTGAGTTCTCGGACGCCATGCCGTTTTCGTTTGTCGCCGAGCCGATGGCGGTGCCAATCTCGCGCCGGAGTGAGGGCGGCGGACAGGACTGGGCCACCGGGCGGCTGCCCGAAGTTCTGGGGCTGGCGTCGCTCGAGGCGCAGCTCGAGTCGTTCCAGACGCGGCTGCCGGACGTGCTGGAGGCGCTGGACGAGCTCGAGCTGGACGATGAAGCCAGCCGACCGGTGGTAGAGACGGTCAACTGCGTCGACGGGCCAGACACGGTCTTTGGCTCGATCCTGCAGCTGGTGGATCCGTTTGTGGAAGTCCCGCGTGACGCGGCGTTTGAGGACTTTGTGCACCTCGACGAGTTTGGTCTGCGGTCCGAGCCTGGCTCCGACGCCGACTCGGAGTTGGGCTCAGTCGCGTCGCTTGCGGCCGGCTCGGACGCCGAGCCCGTCGAGTACGTCGACTATGGCGATACCGGGCGGTTCTGCCCGTGTGAGCTGGCCAAGAATGGCCAGCTTGCTCGCGGCTTTGACTCGCTGGCTCTCTCGTACCAGGACAAGCTCTACCTGTTTTCTGATGAGCGGTCGCTGGAAAACTTCCGGGCCAACCCGTCGTTGTACCTTCCGCATGTGGAGCGGCCGAAGATTCCACCGCCGCGGTTTGTGCTCGTCGGCCCCGAGGGTGCCGGCAAGACGACACTGGGGCGGGAGTTGGCGACTCAGTTTGGTCTTCCTGTCGTCTCACTTGTCGCCGTGGCGACCAAGGTCATCAACGAGCCAACCGAAGCCGTGGCCGACCTCAACAGGCGCTGGTCGACATTGTGCGTCCGCCCAAGGACTACTCGGACGACGAGTACGAGTACGGCGAGGGCCGGCCGGCGGGCGGGTACTCGGATGACGGCCAGTCTGGCGACGGCGAGTACGACGACGGCTACGAGTACGATGACGAGAAGCCAGCTCGCGGCGCGTCGCCTGCGCTGGACACTCTGCCGCTTGGAGGCCGCGGAATTTCGCCGCTGCCGCCGGTCCTCGGCGGACCGGACGAGCTTGGTGGCAGCTCCAAGGCCGGAAAGGAGAAGGTGGAAGTGACTGAGGCCGAGGTGGTGGCCACGCTGAGCGAGCTTGGTGCCGAGGTGATGACGCTGCTTTTGCGGCATGCGCTCAACTCAGACGATGCAGTGGGCGCAACCGGTTATGTGCTGGACGGCATGCCGCTGACGCTCGACGCGGCCGAGGCGCTGCTCAAGTGCGGGGCGCGGCCGGATGTGGTGCTGGCATGCGTGATCGAGGAGCGCGCGCTGCTCAAGCGCGCTTTCGAGCCGCCGGCGCCGCCGACGCCCAAGCCTGCGCGCGAGAGCGCCGGAGGCGATGGCTACGACGACGGCTACGGCGAGGACTACGACGACGAGTACGACGCCGAGGCGCGCCATGCTGAGGTTGTGGAAGAGGCGCGAGCGGCGTTCCTCACAAAGGCTGACGACGAGCTCAATGCCATGTTCGAGGTGCTCGACGAACTCAAGGCTGCCAACGTGCATGTGGAGGAGGTGGAGATGTCGCGCCGGGCCTCGGCACTGGTGGCGACAGCCAAACGGGTGCTGGCGCCTTTTACCGAGGCTCGCACCTCGCTGCTCGAGTCTGTACGGCCGGTGCGGCGGGCCGAGGCAAACCGGCTCCTCTCCGAGGGCCGACGTGCCCTCTCCAAGTTTGGCCTCTTTTGCCCAGTCAAGCTCATGGAGGACTCGTCGGTCCTGCTGCCCGGCCGCAAGCACCCTCTTGTCTACCGCGGGCATGTGTACTACTGCTCGTCGAGCGAGGCAGCGCGCAAGTTTATTGCGCACCCGGTCAAGTACGTCTCGCAGCCGCCTCCGCCGCTGATGCTGCCGACGACGTGGGCGCGGCCGCGGGTGGCCATCATCGGGCCGGACAAGTCGGGGCGATCGTATCTGGCAAAGCGGCTTGAGCGCGAGCTGGGCATGGTGCGGCTGTCGATGGGCGAGGTGCTGCGGCGGGTGCTCAAGCTGCGGTCGTCGCTGGCCGATGCGGTGCGCGCCAAGCTGGAGGCCGGCGAGGCAGTGCCGGACGCGTTGTGCGTGGATGCGCTCGCTGCAGTGGTGCACCAGCACCCCGCTGACACCTACGGATGGGTTCTCGACGGATTCCCCAGCTCGCGAGTGCAGATGGAGCTGATGGAGGCGGCCGGAGTCACGCCCGGCCTGCTCTTCTCACTCCACCTCGATGAGGAGACAGTGCTCGCGCGAACGGCCGAGGCGCGCAACGACCCCGGCCGGCCGCATGCGGCGTTTGACTCGCAGGCGGTGGTGTCGTCGCGGTACCAGGCTTTTGTGGCCGAGGTGGAGGCGTTGGAGTCGCACTACGCGCACACGTATCTCAACATGGTGGTCATGGATGGCTCGACGTCCAAGTGGGCGCTGTGGGACTCGCTGCGGTCGACGCTTGTCGCCAACGTGGCCCGGCGGCAGGCGTACTTGCAGGCGATGAAACTCGACCGGGCCGCACCCGCCGGTGGGCTCAACTTTACGGACTTTGACACTGGGACCGGGGCATGGGGCAACTATTGCGTGGTGTGCCTTGGCGACGCTGCCGAGCTGCGCGACATGGGCCTCGGCCCGGCAGCCTCTGAGTTTATTGCGTCGTACAAGGGCGAGTACTACAAGCACTGCACGGCGGCGCATCTCGAGGCCTTCATCAGCGACCCGGAAAAGTACCTGGCACACCCGCTGCCATCGCCGCTGCCCAAGGCGCTGAGCGCAGCCGAGGGCAGCGTGCTGAGCAACCAGCAGCTCGAGCTGCACGGCTTTTGCGCGGTTACGTACGCAGGCGGGCCCAAGGGCCTGGCTTACCTCCAGGCGCGGGCCGGCAAGGCCGGGCAAGGCTACACCGAAACCATCGTGCCGGGATCGCGGGAGTTTGCGGTCAAGTACGGCGACGCGTACTACGTGTTTGTCGACGAGGAGGCACGGACCAAGTTTATGCGTAAGCCGACGCTGTATGTCGACCTTGCGCTGCCGGCCAAGCTTCCGCCCGATGGCCCGCGATTCGACGAGCTCTCACAGAAGGAGCAGGCCCAGCTGCTGGGCAAGCTGCCGATGCTTGGCTTTATGGAGCAGCACCTTGGCCCGCTGCTCAACCAGGCCCTGGAGGCTGTGGGCGAGGCGAGACCGCTGTACCCCAAGCGGAGCGCGAGAGCGTCGGCCTTGCACTACCTCGCACTCACGCTGAGGGCGAACAACCCGAATGCGACTGAGTTTGTGCGCTCCAAGTACGCTGGCATGCTTGACGAGTTTGAGCGCGGCTGCGCCCTAACCTCGTATCTGGCAGCCCACCATCCTTACGCTGACTCGCCGGTGCCAGATGAGAGCACTGCTGATCTTGTTGGCGACGGGGTGAGCCACGCCGAACGACTTGCGGCGTATGACGCCCTTCTTGAGCAGGAGAAGTAAACTGCGTGTTAACGGCGGTGACGCGAGCGGTGCGCGCGGCGCGAGCGGCGCGAGCGATGTGAGCGGTGTGAGCGGCGAGGGCGGGACGAGCGACGGGGGCGACGCGAGACGCGTGAGCGGCGTGAGGCGCGTGAGCGATCGACGACAATGACATCGACTGGCGGCGGGGACCTCGTCCGCGGTGCAGGGATGCCAGACTCGAGAGCGTCGCGAATGCCGGGCGGCGGCCCGTCGTAGACGATGCCGCAGTGGGCGCAGCGCCAGGCGTCGAGCTCGTCATCCAGCTCTTTGCGCGGCCTGGCGGTCTGATAGGCACGGCCGTGGGCGTCAACCCGGTAGGCGGCCCAAAAGCTGCAGCGCGGGCAGTGCGGCTCGTCGTGCGGACGGAGGTAGATGTGCGGCCAGGGCGGCGGGAGTGACGGATGATCACGGCGGGAGACGCTGCGAGGCCAGTCGAGGATCCAGTCCTTCCAGCCGCGCTGCCGGGCTGGCTCGGAAATGGCCCTGCTTGGCAGCGGCAAGCGGACTGAGCGCGAGTAGTGATACGAGGCGCGGTTGAGGGCTCGAGTGCGGAGGGCGCCCGAGCCGTCGTCGCGGAAGAGCGAGGCGAAGCGGTGGTAGCCGTAGCGAGGGCGGAGGCCTGCGTGGGTAACAGACCGGCGGGCGCGCGACGAGTCCGATGAGCTTGCAGACGACGCACCGGATGATGAGCCCGAAGCATAGGCGCGCGAGGGCTTGGTATGCCACAGCTCAGCGTTGTGGTACATGAGCCGAGCCTGCGCGGCAGCAAAGATGCGCTCGAGCCGGGCAGCCTCACGCAACTCTGCAGCGTCGGCATCGGCGGCGGCCATTCGGGTCTCCAAGGCGCGGGTCTTGCGGGCGAGGTCCTCGCCTGAGCTTGAGCTCGACGGATCGACGTAGAACGGATTTGAGTCGGACGAGTCGGAGGGGACCGGGCGGTGGTGACGGGAGCGGCGGCGGCTCCAGGGACGGCGTTGCTTTGCCCAGGGCGGTTCGATGCGAAGGGAAGAGTTAAAGGCGACAAAGTCTGATCGGTAGACATCGACCTGTGCCCGTTCCGGAGACATGGCAGCGGAGCAGTCCGAGTCAGCCTCTGCAGAGGTGTAGGATGATGACGAGGAGGCAGTTGACGAGGCAGTGGGCATGCCACGGGTGTGGAGGGCATAGTCACGGTCGTATGGGTCGTAGGCCGAGTACGAGACCGAAGAGAGTGACTTGCGGGAGGATGTGCTTGGGATGGGGTAGTGGGAGCGTAGGCCCATTCGGTGGCGGGGCATAGTGTGCGGGGAGGGGAGGGGGGGAGGGGAGGAGTGGGAGGGGAGGGCGGTTGGGGAGAGGGGAGAGGGGAGAGGGGCGGGAGGGGGTGATGGGGGGGGGGGAGGGAGGGGTTGATGGTGATCAATGTGGT
>NW_013657632.1:160945-181374 GCF_000142905.1 Thecamonas trahens ATCC 50062
TGCTTGCTGTGAGCATCCCAGGCGTGGATGTGAGCGCCATACGTGCAGCACGGAGCATAGAAGGTAGAGAGTGGCGTAAGGGAGGGGGGTGTTGACGTTGATCGATGTGTGTGGGTGGGTGGGATGGGGGTGTTGACGGTGATCGATGTGTGTGCGTGTGGGGGGAGGGGGAGGAGGTCGGTGGTGCTCATGGGTGATCAGTGATGTTGATAGTGCTGCCCCTCACCATGCCGTGCCATGATGCCTCACACCATGCTCCACCACCTCCTCTCATCAGGGGCTGACCATACCATCCTTCCCCCACATGCGCCCATGAGCGATGGCATCGCACCTTGTCCGCTCTGCTCTGTCCATGGGCCTCTCTCTGTCTGCCTGCAGGCATCAGGGGAGGGCCAGCACTTGTCTTCCCCCCCCCCATCCCCATCCCCATCCCCATCCTCACCCCGACTGGTGGAATGACTCGGCTGCGACAGGCGGTGGTCATGTCTGTGGGTTGGGCGGTGGCTGTGGCTATGGTCTGCTTGCTGGCGGCCGGGGCGGTGGCAAGTGACCCACCTGCCGAGTCTCCGCCGACAATGACGCTGGCTCTACCGACGGCGGCGACGATGGACGTCTATGGCGGGCCGGAGGCGTGGATCATGACACGGGCTGCCGAGTTCCCCGTTCTGATTGCTGGCTACTCGTTCTGTGGGTACACCCTGCGGGCACTGCGCCTGGTGACCGCCACCGCCGCCGCCGATTGTCTCCCGGCCTTCCTTGCCCTGGATCCGGCAAGTGGAAGCGGGACGGCGCAGGTTCTGGAGCAGGCCCTGGCGGCGGCGGATGCTGTGCAGGATGGGATCGAGCCCATGGTCCCGTTCGTCTTTATCGGTGGCAAGTACATCGGCGGCGCCCACGAGATCCTCGCCATGCACGCCCGTCGTGAGCTGGCGCCCGCGCTCGCAGCCGCCTGCACGCCTTCCCACGACGAGCTGTGACTCATCGTCGCCGGCTCATTCTGCCAAGCAACAAATGGCAGCAGACGCCAAGCTTCTGCCCTGTGTCACGGACAGCATGGCGAGGGCGACGATCGATGGCGCGATTGATGGTCACGGATGCGGCGGAGGCGCGCTGTGGACAGGGACGTGGCCCGTTGCAGATGGCAGGATAGACGGACGCGGCGGGAGGGGAAGAACGACCTCCTCGGGGCCTGTGATGTCCGCGATGTTGCGCAGGGAGTGAGTGGCGGCGAAGGAGAAGGGTTGGGGGGAGGGAGGGGAGGGGGGAGAGGGGGGCCTGGGCTGGGCGGGCATACCAATGTTGGTGTTGTCAATAAAGGCTGGCTTTCCGTCGTCAGGAACGACTCGAAGAGGAGGGAGCTCGCCCTGGAGGCGGGGCTGTTCCATAGTGTGTGTGTGTGTGTGTGTGTGTGTGTGTGTGTGTTGAGGGCTGTTGGGGGAGTTGAGTGTGGTTGGCGCGATGGTGCGGTGGCCGAGTGGCGGGCGGCGGGCGAGGCAGCGGACGGCGGCGGGCGAGTTCTCGGGCGAGGGCTACGAGTCTGTGTGTTTGCTGAAGGGAACAGCTGGCAACCAGCAGGCCAATCATTCAAAGGCAAAGGCGCCAGCAGAGCCGCCGCGCGGAGTAACCGGCGGCGGAACGTACGACGGCGCGGCGACTACCAGGCTTGGGCGCGAGGAGCTCTTCTTGAGCGGGACGGCGGGCCGCCGCGGCTCGGGCGCAGGAGCGGTGACTTCTGCTGGAGCTGGAGCGAGAGCTGGAGATGGGACAGCGAGGGGGAGAGGCTTGCGCGAGGCCGCGCCGCCCGGGGTCCCGGCTGAGATGGTAGTCGACTTGGACGGGAGGCGGCGGCGGGCCTTGCGGCCGCCGCGACGCTTGTCCATGTGGGCATGTGCGGCGTCCTCAAACTTGGCGGCGCGCTCGAGCTCTGCGTCGGCGTCGGCGTCAAACGAGGGCGAGAACGACGAGTCGTCACCGTCGTCAAAGGCCACCTCGGGAAACGCAAACGCGGCCTTGGGCGAGTCGACATCTGCCGCACGCGGCGTTGATGGGACCGTGGCGTCCATGGCGAGAAACGGTGCGTACTCGTCAGCATCGAGCGAGACCGAGCCAAAGAGCTTGCGCTCGTAGCGAATGAGGGCCGCCATAAAGCCCGAGTTGGGACAGACCTTGGGCCGCTTCGCCTTGAGCAGGTCGTATGCGGCCTGCAGCGTCATTCCGCGGTGCTTCATGAGGTAGACAAGCGTCACCGTGGCCGAGCGCGAAATGCCCATGTAGCAGTGCACAAAGGTGGCGCGCCCGGCCGAGACAGCGGCGTGGATAAAGCCAGCGGCGTCGTCGAGGTAGCCGTCGATGACCACGTCGGGATCATCAAAGATGTCGATTGACTTGTACTCAAAGTGCATGGGAAAGTGGTTCTTGCACTCGGAGGCCATGTTGAGAATGCACTCGACGTTGAGAAGCGTCAGCGATCGCAGATTGGATGCGTTTCGCTCAGAGCCGAGGTACAGGAGGCCGTCGATGACCTCAGACGGGTAGCACGAGTCGCGCCCGCCGCCGCCGCCGAGCACACCACCGGCGCCGGCGCCGGCGGCCGCTGCCACCATCGACGACGTCAAGTTGGTTGAGCCCGCAAAGGCAGCCGCTGCCGTCGGCGCCACCATCCGCACCACGTATGGCGACAAGGCTGGCGACTCCTCGTCCGAGGACGTCTCCAGCCAGGTCGCCTGCTGCTTGGCGCACATGTCCGGGTGCAGCGACTCAAAGTTGGCAAAGCCGTCAGCAAGGAGGAACACGTTGCCGACCTCACCCTCTTCGACCAGAAGTCGCACCAGCGAGTCTGCCGGCCGCTCGCCGTCGTCGCGGGTGTGCTCGTCGTAGATGACCACGGTGCGCATGGCGCGATCGCGGAACGACGACTTGCCGGCCTCGGACGTGATGAGAACCTCAACTCGGTCGAGCGTGATGTTCTTGGACGTGAGAGCGCGCGGGAGCGAGATGTTGACCGAGTCGACAATGTGGTTACGCTCGTGGATGAAGAACGACCGCATGTCAATGAGCAGCAGCCGGAACTCTTCGCCCTCGGCTTGCAGCTGTCGCATGAGTGAGACTAGCTCGGTTGGCGAGATGTGCTCGGCAGCGCGCAGCTCGCGCGGCTTGCCGTCGGCGGTACTCTCGCCACTGCACACTGCGCTTCCAGCCGCTTTTCCCTCGCCGCACCGCGCACACTCGGTCGGCCCTCCGCATGGCCCGCTCCCTGCCGCCGACGTCGCGTCAAGCGACGAGAGCGACGAAAACGACGCCCCGCCCCCCATCTCGCTCAGCATCCGCGGCTCCGACGACATCATCTTAGACGATGGCGACGCAATGCCAACAGCTCCGAGCATGAGCGCAGTCTTGGTCGAGAACGACCGCTGCCGCCGGAGCGCCGAGCTCTGAGTTGATGAAATGACAATCGAGCCCGAGCCCGAGCCCGAGCCGGCCGACGGCGAGAGCCGCTCGCTCTCCACCAGCGGCGAGACAAGGCCTGACGAGCGCATGGCCACGCTCTCGGCGTCCCACAACGCGTCGTTGTCGGGCGCAGCGGGAGCTGCTGGCGCTGGTGCTGGTGCTGTTGTTGTTGCCACTGCAGGCACACGCTGCTGTGTCTCGGCCGGCGCTGGCTCGCGGTCGGACGATGGCGACGGCGGCGATCGCGAAGGCGAGGCCGGATGTGACGACGACGACGCCGACGCCGTGATCGGCAGCGGTGACCGTGACCGTGACGAGCTCCCCAGCGGCGGCGAGCCTGACGACGAGCCACCAGACAGTGACAGCTCGGCCGTGGGTGGCGAGGGCTGCGACGACGAGCCGCTCGGCTCGTGCGATGATGCCCTATCCGACCGCTGGCGCGTCTTCTTCTTCTTCTTGTTCCGGCTCTTGCGCGAGGCATGGACCTGCGCCAATGCATCGCCGTCGAACCGGCCTTCCCGCGCAGCTGCCCTCGCCGCGATGGCAGCAGCAGCACCGTCGCCAATTGGCGGCGAGCCCTGCCGGCCTTGGACTGTCGACGAGAGCAGACCAAAGTCATGGAAGGTGGTCGATGGCATGCACTTGGGCCGGCCGCCGCCGCCACCGGCCGGTGGGCCGGCAGCGGCAGCACCACCAGGGACACCAGCAGTCTCGCGTCGATAGCCCGAAAAGAGTTGCGGCGACGACGACGACTTGCGAGTGGGCGACGGGAGGACCGGCTGAGCTTGGCGAGTCGTGAGCGTTGGCAGGTTGAGGCCGCCAGCCTTGAGTCCTGCTCTCTTCCCGCCGGCCTGCCCACGAGCTCCCTTGCCGGCTCCGAGATGCTTGACCTGCAGGAGCGGAGGGCGCGGCGCGGGACCCGCACCGTTGCCACTCCGTGCCGCCACAGGCGTCGACACCATCGGAACCGGCGCAGACCGCGAGTTGGCTTTGAATGGCTGCGGTTCGGCCTCGTAGTTGGGCTCGACAGCAATGGTGGTAGGAATCTGCAGTTGTAGCTTGTTGCGCACACGATCGTTGAGCGAGCGTCCAGACTTGGACCGCGCCACCGGCAGTGGGGCAGACCGGGCCTTGGTCCGCTCGCTCCGCTTCTCGGCTGGCGCCGCCTCAACGCTGCTCACGCTGCCGCCAGAGTCTGGCGGCAGAGCCACATCATGTCGTGTGACGGTCTGCGACGTGGCGAGAACATCAATGTTGCCTCTCGCTGCAAACATCGACCGAGTGCCACGGCGCGGTGTGTGCGGACGAGGACAAGAGTTGTCAACGACTAGAGATCCGGGTCGGTTAAAGAGTATAGCCCTGTCTGCATCCGCCGCATCCGGTGACCGCATCGCACACGTCGGTACGTAGGTCGCGTGGTCGCAGAGTGCAGTGGTGTAAGTACTCTATGGAATGCCTTCCCTCATCAAGTCGCTCAAAAACGCATCATTGTGGAACATTGGCACGTCATACACATGCATCAAGTGCGACTTGTGCCATAGCCACCATGGGCACACTCACAGGCACACCCACAACCACACAAAGTCACACAACAACCAATATCTGCTTCCCCACCCCGCTGCTTCCCACCGTTCTGGTCCTTGCCCGTCCCGGCGATGGGGAACGCTACAGCCACGCGCAGTGTGGGTGCCGGGACCAACCAACCAACGCACCCCCTCCCTTCCCCCCTTCCCTTGCCCGATCCTACTATCCCCCAACCATGCTCATCCACTGCACGTGTGTCCGAGGTGGCAGCCAACACGGCTGTGACCAACAACGCATCAGCGACGTTGTTGCAGAGGAAGGTTGGAGAAGGGAGAGGGGAGGGGGTGGGTGTGTGGGGGTGCGGGCATTCACATCGACCCGGACCTCCACCA
The DNA here is from genome assembly GCF_000142905.1 of Thecamonas trahens ATCC 50062. Classification (NCBI taxonomy): domain Eukaryota; order Apusomonadida; family Apusomonadidae; genus Thecamonas; species Thecamonas trahens. The sequence continues at coordinate 166,309 of NW_013657632.1, forward strand.
CCTTGAACATGTGCTCGCGGAGGATGCGGGAGAGTGTGCGTGTGTGGGGGGGAGGGGGTTGGGGGTGGCGGAGGGCTGGGTGGAGAGGCAAGAGCAAGGGGGGGGGAGGTGGCGGTGGAACGCGGGGAGTGCGGCCAATGTTCGGAACGGTGGCAAGAAGGCCGCGCGGCGGGAAAAAACTCCGCAGCTTAGACGGCGGACAGACACAAAAGGCGCTATCGACCAGATGAGCGCCATACAAACCGATGGGGGAGGGGGTGCCGCATACATATGGGCTGGGCAGGGCGGCCACGGGGGGCTTGGCTGGTGGTATGTCTGGGGTGGGTGGCTGACGGAAAAGGCCGTGGCGATCACATTCGCAATGGAAGAGAGAGCAAAAGGCGAAGGAGGGGGGGGGGGGGGGAGGGGCGGTAAAGCCGGCAAGCACAGCGCTATACGACTGAGACACATGTAGAAGGCCAGAAGCAATGGTAACAGTGATGGATAGTGCGGCAGGGCACGGAATATATGGCTTGCGCTTCGCTCTGATGGCCATGCACGAGGCAACGGCTGTGGAGCGTGTGGAAGTTGACGTACAAAGTGCATGCAACGGGAGGTGGAGGAACAGGGGCGTGCGTAAGGGGGAGAGCAACAACAAGCAGTGGTGTGTGGTGTGTGGAAGGTGCACAATGATCTACAATGGAGGGAAGGTAGATTCCAAGCTTAGATCGTACGCCACACCACCAGCCCTTCCGCGAAGTCTCACACGACGCGGGGAGGAGTTGCTTCGTCCGCCGCCCGTCGCCCCCTCCCTCCCATCGTCCACCAGCCGTCGTAGCCCCGCCCCTGCCCCTCCCCGCCACCCACAGCTGTCACGCCACCGCTGACCATCCATTCGATGGTTCGTGAGTGACACCCACCCACAGCAGCATGAGTCACCAACAACAATGATCCTTGCTCCACTCTGGGACGTCCTCCATCCATCCACATTCCATGGCTGTGTTATACATATGTCCTAGCCGTAGCCAGTTGTTGCTTCCATCGATGGCGGTGATGGACTCCTTCCCCAAGTTGGGCCTGTGGGAACGAATTGCGCTCACACTCGACGCTGCGTCAACCGCAGTCACAGCAGCAGTAGCAGCAGCAGCAGCCGAGATGCATGGCAAGCGACAGCGGTCGCCGGGGGAACTCGCCCTGATGGAGGCGCTGCCAAGCGCGGGCGAGTGCTGCCGCCGCCGGGCGCTGCCAATGCGCCGGCCTTTGGTCGTCGTGGCTACCCGCCCGGGCCGGTGCCGAGTCTACCGCCGTTCGGGGCACCGCCGCCCATGGGCTGGCTCCCGCCGGGTGGGTATGCCCGGGGCGGGCGTGGCGGAGGCTGGGGCGGTGGAGGTTGGGCTGACGGACGCGGGCGCGGGCGCGGGCGCGGGCGCGGGCGCGGGCGCGGGCGCGGGCGCGGGCGAGGACGCGGGCGCGGGCGCGGACGCGGAGGTGGTGGCGGACGCGGGCGGAGCGGCGAACGCAGAGGTGGAGGCGGCGGGCGGAGGGGTGGAGGCGGAGGGGGCCGGCGGAGCGGTGGGCGTGGCGGATCATGGGTATTTAAGGACAACTTTCTGGAGGATCCGTGGGCGGCGCTTGAGGGTTCCCCGATCGGCGGCGGAGCGACCAGCGGAGCGAGAGCTGCGGCAAGCACCCGGGGGTGCGACCGCTGGGTGTGCAAGGCCAACTTTGTGGACAATAACCCGTGGGTGGCGCTGGAGCGATCAGACGTGGCCTCGTGACGGCTGGGAGAACGGGAGCCAGCCGCGGAGGCGAGACGTGAGGGCGGCGGCAGCCGACGGAGTTGCAGACGATGGTGGAGCGGCATCAGAGCCGGGCTCGGGCTCGGGCTCGGGTTCGTTGCGGGGCGGGGCGAGCGAGATGCGCTTGGGTGAGTTTTGGGCGAGCTCGAACCAGTCGTTGGCGGTGCAGACGTTAGAGTGGATCTGTTCGTCGATAGGGATGGGCGCGTCCGGGTCGACGATGGCGGCGCCGTGGCTGGCGCTGGCGTACGCGCCGGCATCGATGTAGTCGACCATCATGGTCGAGGCATGGACGAGGGTTGGCGACGACGACTCGGCGGCTGAGAGGCCTAGCTTGTCCTGCGAGCCCGCCCGCGACAGCGCGGCCATCCACTGCCACTTGACCTGCTGCGACGGTGCGGCAAAGAAGAAACGCTTTGGACCCTGGACGAGGACAAAGACGTGCATGCCAGCCAGAAGCGAGGCACCGTCGCGCGGATCCACGTCCTCGACCCGGAAACGGTTCGAGTCGAGGACGAGCGAGGAGACTTGGGTAAACCGCGGGTCGACGTCGTAGCGCAGGAGGCGGAGGCACGGCTGGGCCCGCGACCGCTTGAGGAGGAAAAACTGCAAGAGCCATTCATCGGCCGAGACGCGGTGGTAGAGTGTGCCTTCCATCAGTCGCTGGTGGTTGTACGAGTCGGGCGCGGCGTAGCGGCCCTTGCGGACGGCCAGGGCAAGCGGGAAGAGGGTTTCAACGCCCAGCTCGGGCGGATACGACTGGAGCAGCGGAACAATGGCGTTAAACTCGAGGGCAAGGAGCTGCGAGCGCAGCATGAGGAGCATGGCTGCGCTAAAATGGTAGAGAAACCACTTTTTGGTGAACCGGAACGGGTCGGCAAGCAGCGAGTCCCACAGCCGTAGCACCTGGTCGAGCGGAAACTCCTGCGAGAGCAGAAGCGTGAGCCAACGAAACGAGTAGAACCGGTGATCGACGCCCTTGTCCTCGAGGGCGGCCCAGAGGGTCTCGTCGTTGACCTTGAGCATGTTGTTGAGGTGGATCATGTCGTTCATGACGCCCGAGTCGGCCGAGTCCATCTCGCGGTTGAACGAGTCGCGGATGGCCGAGAACAGCTCCGTGAGGCACCAAAAGGCATCGGCCTCGGGATCATCTCCCAGCAACGGGCGGAGACGGGAGAGCTCGTCCGCCTCATGCGGCGCTGGCTCGCTCAGGTGTGGCGCCGGCTGGGAAAAGGTGTAGAACAGGACAGCGATCAGCTCGGACATGCCCTGTATGTACCCGATGCCCGGGTTGAGCCGCGCATATGTATAGAGCATGCGCTGCAGCTTGCGGTCCTGCGGGCGCACCTCGGCATCCGGCGGTCCGGCCTGGTAGAATGGCGACTCGGGACACGTCCGCTCGACATCGTTGAACACCCGCCGCGCAATCTCGCGCGCTGCAAAGTCGGGGTCGTCCGGGTTGATGTTGCGCGGCGGCGGCCACTCGACCGGCTCGCCCACGTATCCGCTCGACGGCGCCCATCGCGGCTGCGGCGCAAGCTCAAACTCGCGCGCAAAGCCCCAGTAAGCCTCACGCTGCTCTGCAAGCACCTCGGCCCACGCCGCGGTTTCGGGAGGCAGATAGCCGATAAAGACCTTCCACGCCAGCGCCCGATACCCGTTCGACGGCGCCCCGTAGAAGATTGTCCGCTCGAGCGCCGCCATGTCGAGTTTAGCCGGAAAGTTGCCAAAGAGGAGCGTGTCGAGCTCGTTGCGCGCTGCAGCCCTTGCGGCAGCAGCCGGATCGGCATCGGCACTAGGCGGTGCGGCCTCGTCCGTCCTTGGTGTTGATGGTGAGTCGGAGGTGGTGATGGGAGTGGTGGGGGTGGTGGGGGAGACGGCGGGCGGCACATCGGCCATGGAGCAGAAGAGCGCACGAGTCTTCCGCTGTGTGTGTGTGTGGGGGGGGGGGGGGGGGGGAAGGGGGGGTGGGGAGGGGAAGGGAGGGGGGGGGGGGGAGAGGTAGTGGTGTGTGGGAGTGGTCAGTGTGCGAGAGTGTGAGGCGAGGTGGCGGAGTGGCGGTAGCGGGCCTGTAGACACGCACGTGTTCGTCGTGGGACAGGCAGAGGCCTACGCGGACAACAAAGGGAGGGAGAGGGAGCGGGGCTTGATTTTTGTTGTTTACCAGGAGGCTTACTCGTCGTCCTCGGCGTTGTTGGACTTCTTGGCCATGTTCTTGCGCTTGACGCGGCCGGGCTTGCCGCCGACGTACGGCGAGTTCGGGTCAAAGGCGATGTGCTTGGCCGAGTCGATGCGGACCATGAACGACGGCACGTCGACGACCTGCTTGCCAACGCGGATGTGGCGCTGCTTGATCAGGATGCGAGCGTGGTGGACCGAGCGGGCAAGACCGTAGCGGTGGACAAGGGTCTGCAGACGGCGGTCGAGGAGGTCCTCAGTGGTGAGCGACAGCACGTGGTCGAGCGAGTTGCGCTCGTCGTCAAGGACGCCGAGGAGCTTGAGGCGGCGGAGGAGGGCCTCACCCTCGAACATGCGCTTCGGGTCCTTCTCGTCAAGGGTCAGCAGGTTACGCGCGGCGGCACGGAACTTGGAAATCTGCAGCTTGGCGCGCCAGACCTCGCGCTTGTTCTTGAGGCCGTACTTGCCGATGATCTGCATCTCGTGGTCGAGGCGCTCCTTCTCGAACGGCCGGCGCGGCGTCGCGTACGTCTTCGACTCTATGGTTGCGTCATCGAGTGCTCCTGGTGAGTCGCATGCCGCTTGCCTATCTCGCCTCGCACCCAGTCTTCCTCTCTGCACGAGCTGGCTCTCCGTCGCCGCCCCTGCGAGGCTACGCGGCGTGTGCATGCCTGCTCGGCCGAGTCGGTGCCTCACACAAATTAAAGGCAATCATACAAAAACCGAGCTCGGAGCCTCCGCGCCGACGGCTCCCCTACCGCAGCAAGGCGGAGAGAGACAGCCCAACGCACAAGGCACCATGCCCATAGATGCTGCTTGCCTCTGAGGCCAGTGGCATTGCTGCTGGGGAGGGCGTGGGCAAGGAAGTGGTCGCACTCTGGCGGTGGGTGATGGCAGAGGCTGATGAAAATACCGCAAGCCGAGCGGATCCCCTACGGGCCACGCAGCCAAAGCCACAGCGACCGTAGGGCTACTGACAACGACCACCGCCACCTATATGGCATACACTGTCTTGCCCGTGCCAACCCCACACATTCTCCCTTCTCCTTCTCTTCTGGATACACGTACGGTTCGGACGGGGCATGACGAATTGGGAACAAGTGTTGCCTCTGTTATCTCACTTTGTCCGCCCTCACCCACAAACCTCCTCATTGACGACGAATTGAACGAGCGAACGAACGACCGACCGACCGACCGACTGGCTGCCAGCCGACGACAGCGAGCCAAGGCCAGCCCCTACCCGGCCGACCATGGCCCGCCGCAACTAACCCCTGCCTATTGCAGTGCTGCACCCATCGCAGATTATGGGCAGCTGTATGTCGGGTGTACCGTCGATGGTTCAAGCGGCCATTAGACCTTGGCCATCGAGTACTATCGTGTGGTTATTGAGTATAATCGCGTGGTTATTGAGTATAATCGTTGGCCATCGAGTATTATCGTTGGCCATCGAGTATTATCGTTGGCCATCGAGTATTATCGTTGGCCATCGAGTATTATCGTTGGCCATCGAGTATTATCGTTGGCCATCGAGTATTATCGTTGGCCATCGATTATTATCGTTGGCCACCGATTACCCTCTTTCCCCCCTTCATTCGATCCCACCCATACCCCCTCCTCACCGCCCCCCCCTGGCACAAGCACCACTCCGCTCCTCGGTCTACGCCTGGACATGTCGGCGAGTGTGGGGCGGAAACGAACACCTGCGCGCCCGCCAACGGCTCCGTGGGACGTGTACGTCTCCTCGCGGAGTCGGCAGGGGGCGCTGGTCAAGCGGGTCCTTGCCCTGGTCGACGACTCGCCGTACGGCTATGCCGTCGTTCGTGGCATGGGCAAGGCGCTGGGCAAGGCCGTTGACGTTGCCCTCGCTGCGCAGGCTGCTCACGGCGGGAAGACCGCCCTCGCCCTCTCGGTCACCACCGGCACTGCCGTCCTTGTCGATGACCTGCCCGACGGGACAAGCCGCGAGCGGCTCAACTCGACCATCGCCATCACTGTCTTCGCGCCGTCCGACCTCGGTGCCGCTTCCAGCTGACGTGCTCACTCAAACATGACGTCGACCATGGCTGCCACGTCGGGCGTGCCGACCGCCGGCGGAGGGCCGACCTTGGTCGCCCGCGCCAGCAGCTGCGTTCCGCGGACCCGCGATGCTGTCGCGCCGCCAGACGACGAGTCGCAGATCGATGACGACGAGTCGGACTCCGAGCACCCACCGCTGACCACGCTCTCTAGCGACGCCGTCGGCGTTGACTCGGATCCGCCGCCGCCCTGCAGCGCAGCGAGGCCGCGGGCAAGATCGGCGTCGAGCGCCAGGCTGGAAGTGAGGGCGTGCCATTCGCTCGAGCTCGCATGCGAGCTGTCACTGCTACTTGTTGAGCCCGTTGCTTGCTCCAGCGCAGCCCGCTTGTGGGCAATGGCGAGGAGGATGTGGTCGACGTCCGGCTCGTTCTCGTCCAGCAGGACCGACGACGACGCCGGCGACGCCGATGACGCCGACGAGCCGGCCGCACCCGCGCGGTCAAGCTGACGCGATAGCCGCGCCAGCTGGCCCTCCACCGTCGCCTCCAGGTCTGAGTCGAGCGAGGAGAATGAAGACATCGACCAGCTCCGTGCGTTGGCCGGCGACTGCAGGCTGGCAGTGCGCCTATCAGCGGCAGCAGCACTCGCCAGACCTGATGCTTTCCCGCGCGCCGTCCGGTACGCAGCGAGCCCGGCCCGGATGGCCTGGAGGGCGCGCTCGGCGGCGGCCGCGCGGGCGGTGGCTGCGGCTGCGGCGGCACGAGCTGTGCGGAGCTCGGCCTCAAGCAGCGCTACTTGATCGGCCTCTACCGCAGGACTCGAGTCGTCAACGCCGGTAGCGGGATCGGGAGCAAAGCGATCCGATGGGCGGGCAGCGAGCTGGGAGCGGAGCGCAGCGTTGTCGGCGTGGGCGGCGCGGAGCGCGGCCCGCAGCTGCTCATTGCGGGCGGCGACGCCCTTGAGTGCGCCCAGAGTCGACGCCCATGACGCTGGTGAGTTGTCTGTCCGAAGTGGCGAGTACATGTACCCTGTCCTTGCTGCCGACAGTTGGCTGAAAGCAGGCAGGTGTGGCGACTAGCGGTGTGCAGCCGGTGTTGTTTCACCCGAGTCGGCTCGACTCGCCTGGCACACAGCACACAGGTGAACCATGGCGAGTGGTTTGGGGGGGGAGGGGGGAGGGGAACCGTGTGATTGGAATTGTTCTTTATGGAGAGAGAGAAAGAGAGAGAGAGAAAGTGTGGAAGGTAGGGAGACTTGATGATGATGAGGAGAGGTTGCAGTGATGATGTTCGGTCCAAGGGGACCTAGGGAGATCTGGGTGAGGGAGGGGAAAGGGGGGATGATGCTTGGTCGTCACGCAAGAAGCGACAAGGCGACATGCCAACAGCTCATTGCTGCATAAAGGCTGCCTTGAGGAGAGCGACAGGATTGCGCGAGGCCGAGACTTCATCCATGGGCGCCGGGTGCGAGTCGAGCCCAAGAGCCTGGATAAAGTAGTCCGGGTCGTTGTTGGGCTCGTTGACGTCGAGGACGGCGATGACCCTCTCGAGGAGAGTCGGGAGGGCGAGCCAGCCTGAAGTGATGTGGGCGTTAGCGGTGGCGACGGTCCAGTGGTAGACGGCGCGGCCAAAGGGGTAGAGGCCACGGGCAAAGCGGATCGAGGGCACGACGCGCGAGCCACGGAAGACGACACCGACGAGGGCGGCGGCCATACGCTTGAGCAGCGGCAGGTGCGGCTGGATCGAGGCCGGAAGGTCGCGAGAGGGCGGGAAGGGCGAGTTGGGCGACTCGTCGGCGAGGATGTTGGCGGCGGCCAGGAGCATGTCACGATTGAACCAGCCGGCAAGGAGAACGTCCGAGCCTGCAACCTCGGGCGCGCGCTGCGAGAGCGACCACTGGCGCCGGCCATCGGCGCGGGTGGTTGCGGCTCCGGGCGTGGCCACCAGCGGCTCGCCGTTAATCGTCAGGTTGACGAGCGCAGCCTGGATCTCGGCAACCTCGACATCCGACGCGTCGTCAATGTCCGAGCTGGCCTCAGACGCCGGCACGGGCGGCGCGAGCTCGACCGACGGCGATGGCGGCGCAGACTCGAGCTCAGACGAGACGACAGCACGGGTAGCGACAATGACCGGCGAGTCGGCCGGCGAGTCTGTCGGCGGCGAGGAGAGGCTCGGCGCAACGGCCTTTGTCGCCGGCTTGTCAGCGGCAGCCTTGACGAGGTCGAGCAGCTGGCCTGGGTGGTACCAGCCCTGGAAAAAGAGCGCGTCGCGGAGGTAGACCCGGAAGTAGTAGGTGTGGCGCTTGAGCGGGTGCACGCCGCGGGCAACGTCGAGCTGAGCGGTAAAACCAGCCGAGGCAACCGAGTGCGCGGCGAGCGCGGCGTTGACCTGCGACTCGACGTACTCGGCCGTCGAGCGCGGGTCGACCGACGTCGCCGTCGACGGCTTGAGGGCGGCCCAGAACTGCGACTTCATCAGCTCGCGCTCGTGCGAGGGCAGGACGTCGTAGAGCTCGCCGGTGGCAGCGACAGCAGACGACGCCGGGTCGAACACCTCGGCCTCGACGTACTCGTACTCGGACGAGTACGGCGACTGGTCGGCCTCCTCCTCGACCTGGACTACCGTCGGGTCGGCAATGTACGCCCAGTAGTAGCGGTTGGCGTAGGCAAGCGCGTCGACGGGAGGATCAGCAGCGCTCGGCCGCGAGCGCGAGGTGCGGATGCGGCGGCGAACCGGCTGGCGCGCGCGCGAGGGCTGCTCCTGCGGATGCGGTGCGGTGGGCGCCGACAGCCGCGACCGCTGCGACGCGACGTGACCCTGCAGCCGCGACGCAGCGTCGCGGAGACGAGCGGCGTCGTGCGGTGAGTAGGTAGCGAGGCCCGACGGCGGCGGCGAGGAGCGCGGCGAGACGGCCGGCGAGACCAACGGCGAGTAGAGCGAGCCGAGATGCCGTGGCTTGACCGGGCGGCCCTCCTTGTACGAGCCAGGGCCCTGGCGGCAAGCCAGCCGCATGCGCTTGACAATCGTTCGCGCCGAGTACCATCCGTGGAGCAGGCGGGTGTTGCCGGCCACGATTGTCCAGAAGTACACCGACTTGCGCTTCTTGTGCTCGCCCTTTTCGTTGTGGATGTAGACCACAAGCGGCTCGCCGCCAAACCGCAGCGGCATGAGGTACGGCTCGATGATAGGCACGCCGGCCTCGTCGTAGTCAAAGGTCAGCGAGTGGAACGGCCGCGACGCCGGCGGCAGATTGCTCGACGGCGACGGAAAGGCCATGCCGGAAGCCGAGGCTCGCGGCGAGCCGCCAGGCGTCGGCTGCTTGGACGGCGCCCGCGTTGCCGGTCCCGAAGGCCGCGAGAACGGTGAGCCGGCCCGTGACGATGCCGCCGACGACCGCCCCGACCGCGGAGTCTGCGTTCCGCCATTGGCCTCGTGGTCGGCAACCACAGACCGAACCCGCGCCACCACCTCGTCCGGCGAGTGCCAGCCCGAGAACACGTGGCGCCGATTGGCCTGCACCTGCCAGTAGAACACGTTCTCGCGGAGAAGGTGCTTTCCGGTGTTGCCGCGCCGCTTGTCGACCCAGCACGTCACCTGCGAGCCGTTGATGCGAAGGCCCTTGAGCTCGCGCACCACAGACGGCACAATGGTGTTGGCCACCAGGTCGGCGACGGCCTGGTCGGTCACCACCGGCTTCTTGGCCCGCGACCGCGACTTGGGCTGCGCCGTAGACGTTTTCGACCGCTTGCGCGGCCGCTGCGAGCCGCGCGTCGACGGCACCGGCATGTCGGATCCGCTCGACGGCGCGCTCTTTCCCTCGACGGCCTCCCACCGCCGCTTCTTGGAGGCTGCAGCAGCAGGCATGCCCTCAGCGGCCTTGCCCTTGCTCGCAGCGCCCAGGTTCATCTCGCTCACCTCAGTCTGGCGCACAGCGCTCAGCGCACGGGTGGCCATGAAGATACGGTTGATAAAGTGGTGCTTGTGGCGGGGGGGTGTGGGGCTCCCAAAAAAAAATGAATCCGAGTGTCAGCTTCTTGTGGCCTCGTCAGGTGCTTCTTGCTATCGAGCCTTTCTCACCGCCTAATCTGTTGGAAGGAGCCAAAGAGCAAACTGGACAGCTGCTGGGTGGTGGAGGAGGTGGAGGAGGTGGTGGAGGTGAGTGGTGGAGGAATGGGCCCGGCGGTGGAGCGCACGTGGTTGCAAAATATGAGTCTAACCCACGTGGCAAAATCCTGCCTGTCCAATATCGGCTAGCCAGTGCATGGCTTCGTGAGCGGCATGTGCACCTGCGGAGCAGGTGGGCCACGTGGCCACCGGGGCGGTCGGGCATAGCGCTAAAACAAGGGGGGGGGCAACAGTGGTAGGTGAAAGGGCCACTCTCGGCCGTTGACAAGCTTGGCCATCGCCACTTTGCCGCCTTCCCGCCTTGAGCATGGCCTGGTTGAGCGACCCAATTTGTCTGCAGTGGGATGCGGATTGATTGAAGCGCGCCTGACGACGGCCCCTGAGGTCAGGTGGCTAGCAGCATACGAGCCAGAGCTCTGAACATAAATGGCTCCCGCCTCCCGCCACCCCGTGGGCAACGTTGCTAGCGGGGTAGACTCGCCTTGGGGAGGAGCTACCGCTGGATAGACACTCGAGGGACATACATGTGTTGCGCGCGTAGATTCGAATTGAGCCAAGTTTGGCCAGTTGCAACCTTCGAAACGAACACACGCAGTAACGGGTATGCGGCGATTCATGAATTTTCGCCCGCTCCTGGCCAATAACCCGCTATGGCGCGCATTACCCGCAGCCGAACAAACCATCTCCCGGTACACATGTAGCCATGTACAGCTGCGCAGGAATGGGAAAATACGCTAGCATGGTACCCCGGAACTCAAGGACGTACGATGTGGTGCAATCGCCTCTTGATGGGCTCTTTATGTCCTTCACCGGTTGTGGATGAGTGTGGTGTGTGCGCGGGTGGATGGCGTGCACTCGGAAAGTCAGGTGGAAAGCCGTGCGGTCAGCCCGCAACGTGTATTACTCGCTCTCTCCCGTTGCTGGCCCTGCTGGCCCAGAGTCAGCCAAACCGCAGATGCTGTTGGTTTGTGGCCGGGCCCTACCCTACACGTGGCACACGCATCCACGCCTTTGCTATGCAGCGCCTCGTACGTAACCGAGTTTTAGCTTGCCGGGCGTGGATGATCGCAAAGGTGCGTGACAAGCTGGTCTGGCCGACGATGCCGGCAGACGGAACATGTGACCTCGCTTTTAGTTTCGCCGCGCCAACTGACACTGGTTGTGGCTGTTGATTGGAGAACATGGCGGATAAGAGAAGGGTGTGATTGAGTGAACCCTCATCGAGGCCCATGTTTACTCGCGCACAAGGCGATCGCAGTTGTTGGAGAGGACGGAGGAGCGGAGCGAGAGGCCCTTGGTCTTCTCGATGATCTGCGAGTAGATGGACGGGTGCTGCTGGTTGCCCATGACGACCTGGTCGGCAGCCGAGTCGATCTTGGCGTCGATGTTGGCGTTCCGGACGAGGTTGACGATCCACTTCTCGGCCTGGTCGCGGTCCATGTCGAGCTTGTCGGCCAGCATGGAGAGATCGATGTTCTGGTGGATGCGGCAGTAGGTCTCAAAGATGAACAGCCGGGCGTTGGCCAGAAAGTCGTCAAAGCATGCGACGAGGAAAAAGTCGGAGCGGAGGACGTCCTCGCAGGCGTGGAGCTTGGCGCGGGCCAGATCAAAGTCAAAGTCGACGTAGAGCGAGCAGACAAACTCAGTGATGGGGTCCGAGTACGAGTACGACTCCTGCTGGATGACGGTGACGAGAGTCTTGAGCACGTTGCGGCGGCGCTTGTTGGTCACCACCGCGGTGGTGAGGTAGCGCAGGATGTGCGGGCACGAGGTCTGGATGGTGTTGAGGTACGCGTCCTCGAGCAGAAAGTCGATGATTCCGTTGCGGCCCTCCGGGTGGTTGAAAAAGACAAAGAGCGACCAGTGAATGAGCCACGTCCGCTGCTGCAGCTTGAGCGACGCGGCCTCGTTGGTCACCGCGTCGCCGCGCCGGCGCCGCCCGCGCTCGCCCGTCGGCGGGTCGATCACGTCCTTGAGCGCAAGAAGGTCGTCGTATGCAGCCTCCCAGTCGGCAGCGGCCAGAATCTCCGACGCCAGCTTGCCCCACATGGCCGCCGTCGTCTTGGCCTCGTCGCCGGCGAGCTTGATGTAGTGCGCCAGGTACGACGCCGCAGCCTCGTACTTGCCGCACTCGTACAGACACTTGGCGTAGTCGTTGAGTGCGTCAATCGTCTCCGCGCTCACGCCCTCCACCTCGAGCATGCCCTCGCGCGAGTACCGCCCGTTCTCCTCCATAGCCTTGAGCGCCTCCTCGTCACCGAGCACCTCCAACAACGGGCCTGCTGCCTCCTTGAGCGCCTTCAGCTCCGCAACAACCTTCTCCCGCGACGCCACAAGCTCCTCCGGCGCAGCCGCACCTGGGTGCAGCGCCTCATGCACAGAGACTGCGTAATCGACCATGTTGGTCTTGGCGATGATCTCCAGCCGGACCTCGTCGAGCTCCTGCTGGTTCTCCTACACCCGCCGCACACACGCTCCGTAAGCCCAAGCATGTACCCCCTCCTCCCCCCCCCTCTTTTTCCCTGTCTATGCATGTTGTCCTCCTTCATTCTCCCCCTCGTCCTCCCTCCCCCTCCCCCACCCCCTTCCCCCCTCCCCCCCGACGGGTGTGGGATGGGAGCCGAGCTCGCCTCTCATCAAAAAATGGAACGCAGCGGTAGGCATACACAACCCCGTGTGCTCCCTCCCTACACCTCGACACCACCTACCTCCTGCTTGGCCAGAAAGTCAAGCAGAACAAGCACCAGATGCTTGTCCAGGTACGGTGCCATCACCGTGGTAAGATGCGACATGGTGAGATGGCGATGAGTGGTGCCGCGAGTGGCCAGAGGCCAGCGAGAGGCCAAGCGGGTCGACGCAGGGCAGGGCGGGCGGGCGGCGGACGGCGGGCGGCGGGCGGCGTGCGGCGGACGGCGGGCGGCGGGCGGTGGGCGGAGCGACATGACCGACACAGTCCGTGTCGTGGTACGAGTGCCAGTGGGTATGCGTGGGCGTGGGCGGGTGAGGTTGCTACCTCACTCGCACTCACTCCATGGCTTCACTCTGGCTGACAGAGACTGTCCATGCGCTTCGTGATGGTACGGCCGTGCCTTTGGTCGGGGTTGGTGACGCCCGTCCGCCCGTGCTTGACCTGGCTACTGCCGCCTTGTATGCCGTCCGTTCTGCTGCATCGTCCGAGAAGACGGTAGCTTTGGTGGTAGAGCTGGTGGCGGATGGCTGCTTGCCGTGGCTGGCTCTGCCGAGCGGGTGTGAGGCGGCGTTGGCGGCCGTGACCGGCGCCCCGCTCCCGCCGCGCGAGGTCCTCCGCTCGCTCATCGAGGAGGCTGTCCTCCTCCCAGCGGGCGATGTGGTGGCGGCGCTGCTCGCGGTGCCGGCTGAAGTGCCTCCGGCTCCGGAAGATCTTGCCCAGGCCATGCTCTACGCCTGCCGTTACCGCAAGCCTGTAGCAGTGGTCGAGGCTCTGCTCGCTGCGGGCGCCCCGCTTGATGTCGAGGATGCGTCCGGTAACACGCCACTGCTCATGGCGGCGCTTCATGGCCACGCCCCGCTCATCAGGTACTTTATGGAGCACGGTGCCGAACTGGGCGCAACCAATACGCTCGGAAACTCGCTGCTGCTCAAGCTCGCTGCCGTCACAGGCCGCCGGCGCGCCGCCAAGGCGCTCGCTGCGCTGAAGCTCGTCCTCGCCGCCGCTGACTCGCCAGCCGCGCTCGCACCGCTCCTTGCTGTGGTCAACAAGGTTGGCGACAACGTGTTCCACAAGCTTGCCCGCCAGGGCTCGTCGGACATGGCTGACATGCTGCTCGCCGCCGCGGATCCTTCGCTCGCCGCCGACCTGCTCGCCACCGTCAACGCCGCCGGCGAGACGCCACTCCACGCTGCAGCGCGGCTCGGGCACGACAGTGTGCTCTCGCGCTACCTCGCCCACGCCTCGCCCAACATCCGGGACGCCAACGGCGCGACTCCGCTGATGGTGGTCGGAATCGAACGCGCGCTCGGTCTCTACCTCGGCACTGCCGCCTGTCTGGGCGACGCCGGCGCCGACGTCAACGCCGTTGACGCTGCCGGCCGCACCGCGCTCCACAACGCCACCGCTACCATCGAGCTCGCCCAATGGCTGCTCGACCGTGGCGCCGCGCTGGAAGTGCGCGACGCCGCCGGCGAGACCCCGCTCGCCGCCGCCCTGCGCGCCGGTGCGCTCCCGCGTTTCCACTTTCTGCTCAACGCCGGCGCCCAGCTCGCACCGCTTTGGCCACTCTTCCCACCGTGTGACGTCTTTGGCGCACTCGCCTCGTACTCGGCAAGCTCGCCCTCCGCTTTTACTGCTGTTCGCGACCAGCTCGTCGCTGCCATCGACGGTGTTGCTGTCGATCGCGTCGCCGTCGACGCCGCGCTAGACTCCGCGCTCGCAGGCTTCCACCTTGACGGCTGCTCGCTCGCCCTCGCCTCTCTTGACGCGCTCGGAGTCGAGTCTGCCGAGCTGGAGGCGGCCATGACGGCACGCCGCGATGCCGTCTTTGGGACTCTCGACGACGACGGTGCGAACCTTGTCCACTGTGCGGCATCAGCCGATGCCGACACGCTCCTCACAAAGCTTCTCAGCTACTTTCCAGCCGCCCGCGACGCGCTCTCGACTCCGGCGCCGGGGCAGGCCGAGTTTTCCGATGGCGGGCGTCCACTGCACTTTGCGGCGCAAGCCAACGCGCTCGATGCCATCACTGTGCTCCTTGCCGCAGGCGCTGACGTCGACGCCGTCGAGCCGACCTTTGGCTTTACTCCGCTCATGGCTGCCGCCCGTTCCGGCGCCACCGCTGCAGCCACCGCGCTCCTTGCCGCCGGCGCCTCGCCAGCCATCACCAACATTCATGACGAGACCGCTGCCGACATTGCCGATCTGGCCGGCCACATCGATCTGGCCGACCTTGTCCGGCCGCCGCGTTGATTCTCGATCCGCCCCCCCCCCCCCCCCC
>NW_013657632.1:181588-229555 GCF_000142905.1 Thecamonas trahens ATCC 50062
TTTCTTCTCTCTCCACCCTTCCTCCACCTCCCCCCCCCCTCCCCCCCCCCCCCCCTTCCCGTATGATGTCGAAGCACGAGAATGGCTCATTGCCGCATGATCATACTCACGTTCTCGGGCAACACACACACACACACACACACACACACACGCACACACACACACACACTCTCTCTCTCTCATACATGAACATCGGCCGTCACACCCCACATATATATTTATGTATATTATATCTCGCTTTCTAGCTGTGGAGCATGCGATGAACGAGGTCTCGGCACTCCTCGCGTTGTCGCATCCATACATCATTGCGCTGGAAGAGTCGTTTGTCGATAAGCGGACATTGTGCATTGTGATGGAGTTTGCAGAGGGTGGTGAGCTGGGTGCGGCTGTCGTGGCCCGGAGGCGGGCGGGCATGGACTACTACTCGGAGGATGAGGTGCTGAATCTGTTCACTCAGCTTGCCCTTGCGCTCAAGCACGTCCACGACAAGAAGATCATCCACCGCGACCTTAAGTCCGAGAACGTGTTTCTGGCCAAGGACGGCACGATTCGGCTCGGCGACTTTGGTCTCACTGGGCTCATGACTGCGCAGGTGGCGTCGATGGATCTGGCATGTGGAACGCCGTTCTACATGGCACCCGAGGTCTTTACGTCCGAGTACAACTCCAAGGCCGACGTCTGGTCGCTCGGATGCATCCTCTACGAGCTATGCTCGCTCTACCGCCCGTTCTCGGGCGAGGGCGATTCGGATTCCGAGTCGGACGACGATGATTACGACTCAGAGGCGAGCTGGCAGTCGTCGTATGACGACGAAGAGGTCGACGGTGGTGTTTACGGCCCCGCCTTTCGCTCGGTTGTCAGGCGGGTGCTTTCGGGCAAGGTGCCGCGGCTGCCGCGCGGGCAGTACTCGCCCCAGCTCGAGGCGTTCTACGACTCGATCATGAAGCATGCGCCGGACCAGCGACCGTCGGTCACGACCCTCCTCAACCATCCGATTATCAAGCCGCGGGTCAAGAGCCTGCTGACCCGGACGCAGTACCTGGAGGAGTTTTCTCGGAACAGCGCGCGACGAAAGCTTCGCGACTCGTGGCTCCAGATTGACGACCTCCCCGATACCTTTGAGGTGCCACCAGAGCCGGCGTCGGTGCTCCGAGACGTCTCGTCCGACAATTTGGTTGTTGCCTCGCCACGTGAGGTCCATCCGTACGCCGCCGCGCTTTCCGAGTCGCTGGCGTCGTCGGGCTCTGGCTCACTGGCGCTGATGCTCGAGGAGGCGCGCGCGGCGTCGGTGGATACGCCGGCTTTGGCCCAGGCCGGCGGCAGCGTTGGTAGCAATGACGGTGGTGGTAGTGGCCGGCCACAGGGCAAGCCCACGCGATCGTTGCTCTCTGATGCACTCAAAGCCGAGGCCGAGGTGGCGCAAGCCGAAGCGTGCTCGCCGCCGACAGCGGATGCGCTCTGCGGCAGCAGTGCGCAGGCCGACACGCGACCGGGTACCTCGCTCTCGTCCGAGTCGTCGATGGCCGAGTCGCCATGCAAGACGCAGGCGGACGGGCGCATTCCCAAGCTGCGCGTGGCTGTCACGGTGCTGGACAAAGTGCTCTCTGGCTGGCTGCACAAGTTCAACGGAGTGTCGTGGAAAAAGCTCTTCTACGAGCTACACGAGGCGCACGCGCGACTGTACTGGTGGCGATCGCAGGAAGCGTGGCGGCGTGGCCCCGAGGCCGCGTTTGGGTCGATGAGGCTGAGTGGAAGCGTCCGGGTGTACCGGTTGCGGCCCGACGATGTGCCGCCTGCAGCGAGCGCGGCTGCCAGCGGCGCGGGGCTCGACGATGCCGCGCTCGATGCGGCGCTCGAGATCCATGTCGAGACTGCGCGCTCGTCGAGCTCGGCGCTGTTGGTGGCCGAGTCTGGCGACGTCGCCGACGCCTGGGTCGACGGCATCACCAAGTTTCACAACGCTTTTCGCTCACAGATTGCCAGGCCTGGCCAGGATGGCATGCTCTCGGGCACGCCGGGTTCGGGTACGGCGGGCTCGGGCTCGGCGTCGGGCGTCTCGCCGCGGCTGAAGGAGCGCGCCTTTGACGTCCTCGCCGAGCGATATGCGCGGATGGTCCGCTCCAGCTCGGATGTCGGTGTCTTCTCTCCAAGCAGCGCATCGGCCGGTGTAGTGCCAGAGTTGCGGTCCATTGGCGAGCGCCGAACCGGCAGTCGCCGCGGAAGGGCCAAAACCGAGCTCACCGATGAGGACCGCGCGTTTGTCCTCGCCCAAGCGCCGCCGGTGGTCATGCGGCGGATGCGGACAGCCTCGTTCCAGAAGCTGCTCATCGAGGGCTCGGACGAGTAAACTTTACTCCACGTGGCATGCCCGTGCCGCTGAACACCTACAACGCGTCGAGCGCGGCGTCGATGTCGTTGGCAGCGGCGAGGAGGGCCAGGAACTGCTCCTCCGAGAGAGCGACGCCCTTGCGCGAAGGCTTGAGCTCGCCGCCTGCATCGGTGTAGTACTCGCGGATGTGGAGCAGTGACTTGCCGTTGAACTTGGACAGGTACACCCGTCTGTTGGCCGAGAGCGCATAGTACTCTTCGCCTGTTGCTGCATCCTTCTGCAGCGGGGGGAGCTCGGCCATGGTTGTCAAACTACGACCTTTTTGTTGGGAGTGTTGGGGGAGGGATTAGGGGATGCGGTGGGGAGGGAGGGACGAGGAGCAAGTTGTGTTGGTATGGTGTAGTGCGGTGAGGTACTGTCTTGTGCGTATGGTGTTGTAGTGTTGTGTGGTGGTGTGCGGTGGTGGGTGGCGGTGGGTGTGGTGGTGTCGCTGTCGTCGGTGTTCGGAACTGCTGCCGAGCAAGGGGAGACGCACACAGCGTGTTGTACTCGCGTGCGATTGTGGTTCAACAGCCTCCCGTCACTGCCCGGGATGCCGTCGGAAGAGAAGGTCATTGACCACCTGGGCGAGTCGAGCTGAGCTTGGATATGTTCATTCATCGGCGAGAACAGGGGAGGTCGGGCCTTGATCACGATATGGTGCACATGCCAGCGGACGAGGCGGGCGCGTCGGGGCAGAGCTGGACCGGCGCGGTGGTGCGGAGATACCACGGCAGAGTCGCGGGATCGCATCCGATGAGGTGAAAGACGGCCTTGGCGACAAAGAGCAGGCGGAAGGAGAGCGCCGATGCCCGCTTGGTCTTGGACGCCGCGCGCAACCACGGCGGCGGCGTCCACAGCTGCAGCTGGCCGGTGCGGGTCGAGAGGGCGGCGAGGGCGAGCTCGATGTCAGACATACGTGGGCGGGCGGTGCAGCGGCGCGAGAGCGGAGCCACAAAGCCAAATGCGGCGTCTGCCGGTGATGCCAGATGCGGCAGAATGTATGCGATCCAGACGTCGGCGCTGAGGCCGGTGGCGGCCTGCAGCGCACATAGAGGCGCCGAGCACAGTGCGCCCAGCGCGGCCACATCACGGGTGACGACCGCGAGAGCACTCCGCGCCCGTGGGAACTCGTGCAGAGCCCGGTGGAGCGGGCCGGTGCCTGGATGCCGCAAGTAGTCGAGAGTGGCGCGCGCACCGGCGTGTCGCGAGTCTGACGCGATACGTCGGATCGAGCGAAAGACCTTGAGCGGGACAACCGGGCCGGTCTCAAACTGGCGCTCCTCGAGTGTGAGTAGAATAAGCTCGAGCATGCCGGTGTCGCCGAATCGGGCAGCGGCGTCCATGGCCGTCATCCCGTGGGTGGCGTGCAGGGTGGCACCGGCGGCCAGCAGCAGCCGCAGCGCATGAACCCGACCGGCAGCCGCCGCCACATACACTCCAGTGGCGTTCCGGAGGCCGGCAAAGCTGGGATAAACAAGATCCGGTGCTACGCCAGCATCCAATAGCAGCTCGATAGACCGCAGCTCCCCGCGCTGGCATGCGGCGAGCAGCGGCGTTGAGCCGTGGCGCCCGATCCGCGGCGAGTCGTCAAAACCGCCGTCAGTGCGGGGCACCCGGCCGTGTGGATCAGCCCCGGCAGCGAGAAGAACTGCGACAGCGGCTGCGCCGCACGGGTGCGCGGCAGCGGCGTGGAGCGGACAGACCGGCGGCGCGCCGCGGGCGCCCGCGGGCGCGCCGTGGACCGAGAGTCCGAACAGCGCCATGACCGCCACTATCCAGCCATCGCCGGCCGCCGCGGCGCGATGCAGCGGCCAGACCCTCTCCTGTGTGTGGGCCTCCAGCGCGCCACCGAGTGCGCCTAGAACCACAGCGGCACACCGCGGGGCGTGGGCCTCGACGCAGGCGCCGAGCAACGCGCCGGCGGCTGCCGCAGCCTCGGGCCCGGTTGTCGGCACCATGACCAGCAGCGCCGCGAGACGAGCCACATCGTGGCGGGAAATGGCCTTTCCAGCCTGGCGCAGCGCGGTCTGGCCGGCGGCCCCGGCCCGGCGCGAGTCTGCAGTCAGGCTAGCAGGCCCAGCCCGACCGGTGCATGCCCAGCAGGCGTCGGAGCCGAGCATGGCGCAGACGCAGCGGCAGCCACCATCGACGGCAAGGGAGGCATCTGGCAGGTCGCTTTCTCCCGTTGCGGCTTCAAACCACGCCACTGCTGTCGCCATGATCCTGCCACTCGGCCTTTTGCCAGGGGAGAGCGTGAAGTGCGTGGCGCCAACTGGTCGTCATCCGCCACGTGACCCGTGGAACACGGTGGTTGGTTTGTGTCCATGAATTTGAACCATTGGGAAGCAAATAATAGCAAGGGGACTGGACGGTCTTGATGGGGAACACACAATGGTGGCAATGGTCATGATTGGGAGCAATGGTCGCAATGGTTGCAATGGTCACAATGGGCATAATCAAGAACAATGGTCACAATGGTCACAATGGGCATAATCAAGACAATGGTGGCAATGGTCACAATGGGCATAATCAAGAACAATGGTGGCAATGGTCTTGATGGGGAACAGTAGTCACAAAGGTCTTGACCAGGCAGGAACAATGGTTACAATCGCCGGTTCGGCTGCTCGACATATCATCGGGATATAGACCTTGGCTGTGGCAAGGTGGTCAAGTAGAGGGAGGTCCGTCAAGTCATGCACTGCCGATGGATGTGTGCGGTGGTCAGATCAACCACCGCCGACTGCTCACGCCAAGCCGGTTGAAGATGGCAACGTACGTAATCAACCAGTCAATCTGTCTTCGATCACTATCATCTACAACCATCAGCGGCTGCGCAGAGACGACATGGCATGGCCATGGTGTTAGTCACGAACAACGGCGACAGTGGTCACATTCGCGAACAATGGTGACAACCGTGACAATCGGGAACGAAACCCACAAATGCCAACTCGCACGCCTTCATCCCCTCTCCGTCCATCATCTCTTCGCCCCTCGCACCATACATACATACGTACACTCCTTATGTAAACACCAGTAATGGCGGGGATCGGCCTGATAGGGGGGAGGGAGGGTGGGAGTCATGATTGTCGCGGATGCCTCAGCTTGGATAATATCGGGACCGCCACCAGATGAGCAGAGTGATGCAGTCAAAGCTTCACGAAAGATTCCGACGACTCTCATCAAAAGGGCGAGGATACGATCAGCGCCGATCGAGATCGGGGCGCCAAAGCCTTGTCCCTTCCATGTACACAGTTGATCCACTCGCTTCGTTCTTTGCTCCGAGTCACCGCTCACACATGTCGCCTGAGAGGTACACCCACCGTCGCAGCTCCGGGCCTCGGCCCAAGACGGTGTTCAGCTCCCGTGGCAGGCGGCCTCCGGACTGGCGCTCGGCATCGCGCTGGGAGGAGCGCCGCCACCCGCTGACCGGTGATCCATACTACGTTGATACCTTTACCGGCGAGTCGTCGTGGGAACCGCCGCGGCACGAGGTTCGCCGCACGTCACCGGCGCACACGCGACGGCAGCAGCACGACGCCGTCCACGCTCGCGCCCATCGCCGTGCCCAAGAGCGTCGCAAGGCCGCCGCCCGCCAGCACGAGGCCCGCCGGGTGGCCGAGGCCGAGGCCCGCCGCCGGGCTTTGCCCGAGGTCCGCCACGCCTCTGCCATCGTCATCCAGGCAGCTGTCCGCGGCTGGCTCGTCCGCCGCTCCCACATCCTCGACCACCTCCGCGCTCTTCGCGATGTCATGCACAAGGTGACGGAGCTTGTCCGCGAGTTTGAGGCCAAGCTCGCAAACAACACCGCCCGCGAGGTCGACGCCGTCGGCCTTGGCGAGATGCTCATGCATCACGGCATGCTCAAACTCGACTCGATCCCGTCGCACGGCTCAGACTTGGTCCGGGCTCGCCGCAAATCGCTCGTGGCCCTCATCCAGCGCTGGCTCGAGTTGGTCGACTCGTGGAAAGTTCGGCTCGCCGAGAAGGAGGCTATTGAGGACGCCATGCGCGAGAGCCCCACCGAGTCGGACACAGACAACAGCCCAGCTCCAGCCCCGGCCTCTACTGTCCCTATGTCGCCTCATGCCGCCGATGAGCCGCTCACCGAGCTTGAGCACGTCATCGTCTCGGCTTCCGACTCGAACGCTGGCGACGACGAGTCGAGCGCTGGAGACATGTTGGACGCGTCGTCGGCCTCGCACGATTTTGAGGTTATCGACGTCCGCTCAGGCGACACCGACTCGGACATCGACCTCGAGTACGACCTGGTCGACATGGACGCATCTGACGCCGTGCTTGATGCTGACGTCCGGCCGCCAGTCCCGCCAAGAAGCTTCCCAGTCTCGGGCTCGCCTGCCGTCGACACCGAGTCTGACATCTCCGAGACGTCGGACGCGTACGCAATCGACACACCCGTGGTCACCATGAAGTGGGAGCCCGGCAAGACGTACGTCATCAACATCAACGACGTCGACGAGTGATCCAGCACCATGCAGAGCGCGTCATGCAAACGCGCGGTCCATCTTCTCCGCAACCGTCTCGGGCATATACTTGAGGTACTTGTACAAGTTCTTGGTAAACGAGACGTCACGATACCGCGCCACAAACTGAGTGTACAGCGGGAGCAATCGCTCCTTTGATTCGGCCTTGAGCGCGTCGCGGAGCTCCGGATCCGCCACCGTGTACGTTGCCGCGGCCGCTGTGATGGCCTCAAACTCGGCGTTGAACTTGGAGAACCGGCTCTTGATGTTTTCGCGGTCAGACTTGGACAGCTTGGCCGACTCGCCTCCCGATGCCTTCAGCGCAAGGTTCTTGTCGAGCAAATGCGTCATGGCCGCATCCCACGTCCGCTGGTACTTTTCGCGGGCCCGCGCCTCCTGAGCCTCAAACTCGCCCACCAGCGCGCCCGGGACGACCGAGGCGAGGCCCGACGACCGGACCGAGCTCACGATGTAGTGAAAGTTGTTGAGGAGAAAGATGTGCCGCAGCGAGTCGACCTTGTAGCTCCTCGCCTTGGCGTGGATGTTATCCTCGAGCGTGCGGAGGACCTTGCACATGTACTCGCCCAGCGGCGTTGTCGCTGCCCGCGCTTCGCCGCTGCCGCTCGCCTCGCCCGCCTCGCGCCACGACACCGCTGGCAGCCGCGATTGCAGCAGCGCCTCGTAGTCGAGCAGCGCCCGGGCGTAGCCGAGCGTGTTGGCGGTGTGCTCCGAGACGGTTCCATCCTTGGGAACTTGCTTGGCAGAGTGCGATGCCACCGAGGCCACAAACGACGTCAGCCACGCCCGCAATGCTCCGTTGAGCGAGTCCATAAATTTGGAGAGGCCAGTGGCAAGACCGATGCCATCGACGCCGCGCAGCACGCTCGCAAACGCCACAAAAGTCTCTGACAGCACGCCGACCACGTCCATCGTCACCAGCGGCCGCATAGACTCCTCACTCCGCGCCACTGCCCCGCTCCCGACCTCAACGAGGTAGTCCACCGAGGCCTCGACCACGGTCTTAAAGTTGGCATCAAACGAGTCGAGCGTAAAGAGCCGCGTCGCAAACTCGCGCTCGGCCTCGGCCATCCCGAGAAAGCTCTGCACCAGCTTCAGGTACGGCAGCGAGCCCTTGGTGTACCAGTGGACGTGGGGTCCAGTCTCGGCCGACCGCGCCCGGCGCCGCCCGCTCCGTCGCCTGCTCCCACTCTTCGCCGGTGCGTCCGCTCCGAGCGCCACAGCCTCGGCCTTGAGCGACGCCATCAGGCCGGTTCGCCTCGCGCTCGCCAGCACTGCCTCATGCGCGGTGTACCGCGCTCCGCTCAGCGCCGGCGCCACATCGAGGAGCAGGCTTGCGGCATCTGACGCCACCGGCCACGCCCCCTCGACTCCGACGTACTCGGCCGCAAGGCGCGCCTTGGCGCACGACGTCGTCGCTACCCGCGCCACCATCTCGCCTACATTCTCCAAGCCCTTGGCCCGCATGGTCCGCAGTGTCGCCGCCGTCGCCTTAGCATCGGCATACTCGGGGTGCGCTCCAAAGAACGCCAGCGCCGCGTCGATCCGCTCCACAGCCCGGACCACCGGCTTGTACCGTTCCTGTCGGGCAGGCTGCGAGACAACCTGGGCCAGCTCACCAGGCACCGCGTAGTGCGCCAGCGCCTCCTCCAGCAACTCTGTCGTCGCCTCGAGATTGGCGTGCGTCGTTTGCAGCTGGGAGGTGACCGTGTGGATGGGGACGACCAGCGACTCGACCACGTCGAGCTTGGCCTCGACCGCCTCTAGTCCGCTCCGCAGGTTGCCTGCGGCATCCTTGGCCCGTCCTAGCGCGTCGCGGAACGACGTGAGCATCGCCGAGTCGCGCGCCACCGCTGCCTCCAGCTCGGCGAGCGCCGCCTCCTGCGCTGCCATGTGGTCCGGCATCGGCGTCCCCGGCACCGTCGCGTACAGCTCTTCCTGCAGCAACTTGTCTGTCAGAGAAAGCTCTTGCTTCACCTGGCCCTGCGCCAGAGCCAGCCAAGCATCCGACTTGAGCTCGTGGTCGAGCGCAGACGCAAATATCGATGACCGCTGCCGCGCCCCGCCTGTCAACTGCGCCCGCCGCCGCTCGCGCCGCTTGCGCCGGGCTCGCGCTGCTTCGGCAGAGCTGCCGAGTCTCTCGCCCTCGTCAGTCCATGATCTCGAGCCCGAGTACGAGTAATCGACCGTGTACGACTCGCTCCCGCTGTCAGCCTCGCCGATGCTCTCGTCCTCCCGCCCGCGGTCGGCCTGGATCTTGCTAGCCGATCGATTGAGGACTCGTGCAGCCTGCGAGAGCTTTGGATGCGACCGCAGAATGTCCCAGCCGTGCTTCCGCGGCGTCCGCGGTGTCGCCTGTCCCCCATCGCCAGACTCGCGAGGCGCCGCTTGCGCCCGAGCTGGCGTTGGTGTAGGGGCTGGTGGTGCACGCGCTGGTGCTGGTGCTCGAGCTCGGGCCGCTGACCGAGCGGCCGGGACAGGTGCCTCGCTTCCACTCTCGCTTTCCGAGCTGCTTCCACATGAGAACGAGCTGCTGTCTGAACCAGCGGTAGCTCGCGTCTGCGCTCGGTCCGGCGGGCGAGCCGGAACTGCAGGCGCCGGTCTTGCCGCTGACGCCGCCGAGGAGGGCGGCAGCGGAGGGACGGCCGGCGGCGGGCCGCTGCTGGCGCTAGAGCCGCTCTGAGACGAGGTGGAAAAGTCCAACGAGGTCGATGACGACGCCATTTCTGCCGTCAGCGGCGGGGAAAGACGGGTCTGTCCCGTTGTATCCCGTGGCCTGTGTGAAGGGTGGAGGGGGAGGGAGGCGAGGTGAGGGTGTGGGGCAAATCGACGACATCGACGATTAATCGTTGACGACATGATTCGATTAATCGATGACGACATGATAAATAGTGAAGAGCCCCAGGGGATGTACATTATCCCCTTCCCTGACTTGATCGTCCTACCGTATGCCCTCAGCCGCACTTTGGGCATACAGTGCCATGGCAATTGTTTTCGGGTTGGAAGGGATGGATGGTGGGAGGGGCAGGGCATGCGGGCAAGTCACGCGCCGAAACGGTGTGTGGAAGACAGCAACCAGGGGAGGAAGGGAAGGTGTATTCGAAGCGTGGCCACAAAACCAGGCAGCCTTTCGTGACCACCGTCTGACATTCCTCTCATCTCTACAAACAGGAAGACCATGGCGACGCGCAAGAAGGTCCTGCTGAAGGTCATTATCCTTGGCGACTCGGGGTACGTTCTCCACTTCTCAAATCTTTCTCCTGCCTTGTTCTGCCCTCCCCTAGTACCCCCCCCTTGCCCACCCCCGCACGCCGTCGGGTGGATGGCCCGTCGCGCGGTCAGAATGTGGAACACGCTCCGCCCCTTCGGGTGTACCCTCGGCCTGCCTTTGACCTGGGAGGTCTGACGGGGAAAGACACGGCCGACAGAACACACAAGGATGAGACATGCCCATGTGTGGCCACGTATCCGTCTTCCCCTCCCCCTGCCCCCCTCCCCCCCTGTGAGGTTTGTCCCGTCGTGCCTACCCTCCCCCCCCCCTTTGCCGTCGCAAAGGCTATTGGTGCGATTTTTGCGCCTTTGGTGGAAGCACCCCGCCGTCGCCATGTTGGCGCAGGGCGTGACCCGTGGAAGCCGTGCTACGCCACGAATCGGCGGCAGGATGTAGGGGCATGTAGCCATGGTGGTCCGTAGATTGCTGCGGAGGTTGCCGGTGGATTAGCGTGTGTGTAGAGGCGGTGCAGGGCATGGCGCCTGTCAGCCCGAGTGGGGGGCGGCGAGTGTCACATGCGACCGTCACAGTCGGCACGGCGCGCACGACTCACACAGTAGGACAGTGTGGGCAAGACCTCGCTGATGAACCAGTACGTGAACAGCAAGTTCTCGTCGCAGTACAAGGCTACCATTGGGGCCGACTTTCTGACCAAGGAGGTGATGGTTGAGGACCGGCTGGTGACGATGCAGATCTGGGACACGGCTGGGCAGGAGCGGTTCCAGTCGCTCGGCGTTGCCTTCTACCGCGGTGCCGACTGCTGCGTCCTCGTGTTCGACGTCAACCTTCCCAAGACCTTCGAGAATCTTGACTCGTGGCGCGATGAGTTCCTTATCCAGGCCGGCCCGCGCGACCCGGACAACTTTCCGTTTGTCGTCCTTGGCAACAAGATCGACCTGGAAGACCAGCGCCGCATCTCGACCAAGCGTGCGATGACCTGGTGCACCCTCAAGGGCAACATCCCCTACTTTGAGACATCAGCCAAGGAGAACGTCGAAGTTGAGCAGGCCTTCCACACCATTGCCAAGAACGCTCTCAAGCAGGAGAACGATGTCGACCTCGGCTTCCCGCCCCCGTCGGCTATCAAGCTCCATGACCCGCCCCCGAAGCAGAAGAAGGGCTGCTGCTGATCGCACTGACTCGCATCCCGTGTTGGTCATGTGCGTCGCGCTTTCTCTCGACCCTTTTCACCCTTGCTCTCGCCTCCTCCTCGCCCTCGATCCTTGCCACCCTTGTCACCTCTTGCCACCCCACCTCCACCACCACCTTCCCATCCATCCGTGCCATCTGTTTACCCTCCAGTACACACCCGTGCTTCTCCCCAGTCTTGTGCCTTCTCTCTCTTTTTTTTTTCCTACCTTTGGCTCTCTACTACCCTCCACGTGGCTGCTCACCCCACCGCAAGCTGTCGGCCCAAAGCCACCCACTTTTGCGGAGCGCACCGAGGGGGGGAAAGAGGAGGCACCCCACTTCCAACCACCTCCCATCACCCACATGTCCAACCTCAAGCCGTTCATCCGCGTGGCCGTCACTGGCGCTGCGGGACAAATCTGCTACTCGCTCCTCGCCAACATCTGCAAGGGCGAGATGTTTGGTGCCGACCAGCCTGTCGTCCTGCATCTTCTGGACATCACGCCTGCCCTCGGCGCTCTCCGCGGGGTGACACTCGAGCTGGAGGACTGCTCCTTCCCGCTGCTGGTCGACTTTGTGGTGACCGACAAGCCTGCCGAGGCCTTTGCCGATGTCGACGTCGCCATTCTTGTCGGCGCCATGCCCCGCCGCGAGGGCATGGTCCGCGCCGATCTGCTCAAGGCCAACGCCGGGATCTTCAAGGCCCAGGGTGCCGCCCTTGCCGCACACGCCAAGCCCTCGGTCCGTGTGCTAGTGGTGGGCAACCCGGCGAACACCAACGCGCTCATTGCCCTCACTACCGGCTCGTCGCTCCCCAAGTCGGCCTTTACTGCCCTCACCTTCCTCGACCACAACCGCCTCAAGGCGCAGGTCGCCTGCAAGCTCGGCGTCGCTGTTGCTGACGTCCGCAACACCTTTATTTGGGGCAACCATTCCAAGACCCAGTACCCGGACGTCTCGCACGGCACTGTCACCAACGCTGATGGCTCGTTGTCGCGCGTCATGGATCTCGCCGAGTCGGCCTGGGCCCGCGACGAGCTCGTCACCACCGTCCAGACCCGCGGCGCCGCCGTCATCAAGGCCCGCAAGCTCTCGTCCGCCATGTCGGCCGCTAAGGCCATCACCGACCACATGCGCACTTGGTGGTTCGGGACCGAGCCCGACGACATCGTCTCCATGGCCATCTATTCGGACGGCACCCACTACGGCGTTGCCGAAGGTATTATCTTCTCCTTCCCCGTCACCATCGACGCGGCCACTGGCGACATTAATGTCGTCGATGGCCTCGACATCGACGCCTTCTCGCAGAGCATGCTCGACAAGACCCAGGCCGAGCTGATCGACGAGCGCGAAGCCGCCCTTGCCTTCCTCGCCGAGTCGAACCTCTAACCACTCCCGCCGCACCTGCAGCCGCAATCCCGTAGTCGCCGCCCAGTTAAGCGCCCATCGCATCATCATCATCATCATCATCATCATTGTCATCCATCACTGCCCAGCCTTGTGGCCGTAGCCGTAGCCCAGCCGACTTTGCACCTGACTCGATGACCACTCCCGCCCGTGTCACCGAGCAGGCGCATGCCCTGACAACCAAGCTGTCGCAAGCAACCACACCCCATGCCATCCGCCTCCTTGCAGCTGCCGACGCAGGTGTGTATGCTGGCTCCACCCCATACCCAGGCCTTGTCGACCCGCCCCTGCTGGAGGCTGCGGCGGCGGCTGCCGCTCTCCTGGCTCCGGCTCTCCGTTCAGCGGCGGCTGACGAAACCCTGGTGGTGCTCGGCGGATGTGGAACGTCCGGTCGGCTGGCCTTCCTCACCGCCACTGCCTACAACGCCGTGGCTCCGGCGCCTCGCTTTGCCTACACCCTCGCCGGTGGCGACGTGGCCCTGGTCCTCTCGCGCGAGCTACCCGAAGACGATCCGCACCTCGGGGCCGACGACCTAGCTGCCGCCATTGCCTCTGCGCCCTCTCCGCCAGCTCACGTTGTCTACGTCGGCATCTCGTGCGGGCTCTCGGCGCCGTATGTTGCTGGTCAGATCGAGTACATGCTCCACCACTACGCTGCCGATCCGGCCTCGGGTGCCATTCTCATCGGCTTCAATCCAGCCGAGCTCGCTCGTGACGCGCCCATCGAGGGCTGGCCGCATACTTTTGCTTCGCTTCTCAACGGGCGGTTTGCAGACGCGGCCGCGGCTGCTCCGGCCTCGTGGATTTTGCTCAACCCGGTCATTGGTCCCGAGCCGGTCGCTGGCTCGTCGCGGATGAAGGGCGGATCCGCCACTAAGGTCCTTCTCGACACTGTCCTCGCTGGCGCCGCCACCATCGCGGCTGGCGCCAAGGCCGCAAGCCCAGGACTGCTGCTCAAATGCTTCAACTCGCTTGACAACGCTAGTGTCGCCGCCTACGGTGCCGGGCCGGCACTGGTGGATCTTGTCGACGCCGCCGCTGCAGCCGTCCGCGGCGGCGGCCACATCTACTACGTCGGCGGTGGCGATGCCGCAACGCTGGGCGTCATTGATGTCTCGGAGATGGTGGACACCTACGGTGCACCACCCGATCAGATCCGTGCCTTTGTGGCACGCGGTTGGGCCGCGCTCCGTAACGCCGAGGGCGACATGATCGCTGCCCATCCCGACTCGCCGCTGCTGGACATTTCGCTGGATGCCTTTGTCGCGCTTGTTGTGCCGAGCCTCACCGCAAACGACCTTGTCGTCGGCCTCATGCCTACTGCCGCCGAGTCGGCCGCCGATGGTGGCAATGCCGCTGCTGCCGTCATGGCCGCGCTCCGTGGTGCGCTGGAGCTTCCGTCGCCGGCGGCGACCCCAGTCCTTGGTCTGGTTGCCATCGGCGAGCCGGGGCTCGTCGGGGACGCTCGCTACGAGTGGGATAGCCTCGTTGGCCTTGCCACCGCCGCCGTCACCGTCAATTTGCGCGGGCCGAGTCCTTACACGCTACCCGGCGAGGCGACGACACTGGCGGTCGAGGCAAGGGCCCACCTTGCGCTGAAGATCATCCTCAACACGGTGACGACACTTGCCAAGGTCGCCGAGGGCGTCGTCTTTGGCAACCGCATGATCAACATGGGCATCAACAACAACAAGCTCTACTACCGGGCCATCGACATGATTGCCACACTTATGGCGGTTCCGACGCAGCGGGCACACGCTTGCCTCCTGGGCGCCATCTACGGTGCGCCGGGGCTTGCCGAAGCTGCGGCCGCAGGCGTCGACGATGAGGGCGCTGAACGGGTCCGCCACCACATCGAGATTGCTACGCCGCGCGCTAATGTGCTTCCGCGGGCGCTGCTCCTCGCGGGTCTCGGTGACGACGCTCTTGACACTCTCGATGACCTGCTCGCCTCGGAGCCATCGGTGGCGCGGGTGCTCGAGGCGCACGGGCTTGTTTGTTAACCCCTAACGGTACGGTCGTTCGGACGCGTTGTCGCGCCTCTCAACGTGAGCAACTTGATGATGCTTGACTTCCAGGTCACCAGTAGACGATGCGCGACGCCTGCTTGGCCTGCGGCTTGAGGTAGGAGGCGTACCTGCACGTGATGGCGGCCGACACGGAGACGCCTGCCTGAAGGATGCCCGAGTTGCTGCCGCGGTGACGACCCCAACGACCGGGAAGGAGAGCATCAGTTGTGGATCTTCTTGCGACGGACGAGCTTGCCGGTCGGCGTGGCTGCGCAAGTGGTGGCACGCCATCCTGTACTGGACTCTGGACGCCGCGTACGCGCTCTACGCTGACGCGAGCCCACGCCCCGTCATGACTCGCGTGGCTTTTCTCAACGACATCATCGACGCCCTCGCCGCCAGTGCCGACGCCGTCAGTTCGCGCCCTCGCCGCCAGCGCCGACGCCGTCAGTTCCGCGCCGTCGCACAAGCGGAAGCGTCCCTCTGCAGCGGCTGCTCGTCATCACCACCTTTCCCTGCGAGCCGCTCTGCGACGCGACTGCCTCGCCTGCCGGTAGCTTCATGATAAGCGATCGCGGCCGTGGACCTTTTGCGCCGCGTGCGGCGTTCATCTCTGCATCGCCGACTGTTTTCTGCTGTGGCAGCCAGTAACACATTGTACTACTCTTTTACAACAATTCATGGACGTGCGACGTCTGTGCAGCGTCGCCGAGCGCGGCTTGCGCGATGGACAAACCTGTCCATTCCGTGGCGTAAACGGCTAAACGGCTCTTGCTACGGGTTCGAGGATGGGAATACCTCGATCATGTCGCCGGTCTTGAGCATCGCCACGTCGGTATCGTCCAGGATGGGGATGCGGATACCGCTGTTGACCGGAGGCATGTTCTCGAGCGACTTGGTCATTGCGCTGTATCCACCAGTGCCGGCCGATGGAGAAAAGAGCTCGAGCCGCGCAACTGTGGCGTCGATGCCGAGCGCGAGCACAGCCTCGCGCTTGAGCCACACAAAGGCGCCGGCCAGCATTCGAGCATGGGCAGGAATCGCGACCTGTGCCCGCCGGCCTTGGCAGAGGAGTGTAACGTCGGCTGAGCTGGCCTGATCATCGGAAACCTGCTTCTTCAAAGAGCCCGAGCCCATCCGCTGGTGGCCCCACGAGCTCTTGCCGCGGCGCCCGTGCGACGATAGCACCAGAGAGGCCGCCATACGTGGGTTTGAAGCTTCGCGCATGAGTGCGCCCCGCTCGAACCGGCGCGGCGTGGCATGGCTAGTTCCTGTCGACCTACCCGAGCCGGCGTCGGCCGACACGGCGCCAGGCAGGTCATTGGAGCCCTCCGAGACGACGTTCGACGACAACGACGATGAGGAGGACAACGACGACGAGTGTACCGACGAGACTGCTGACGACTTATCTGGGCGCTTCGGCGAGATCTTGGTATTGGCTGGAGGCTTCCGCATGACAACCGAGCTCGCCGATGGATGGGTCGACATGCCCGCTGACGACGTACCAGCTGCAGAAGCGGCGCATGAGGTCTCGTCGATGGCCGAAAGCAGGTCGTTCGAGACGTGAAGTGAGCTTTTGTCGCCAGCGGCCGAGACCATGGCCACCAGGCCGTCACGGACCGACTCGGGGTTACGGGTCTGTGAGATATTGCCGAGAAAGAGCGACGAGGACCGCGGGCGCCCCGAGTCGGAAACAGCCGACGACCGGGCGACGGCGCTTGGACGCTCGGCTGCCTGTCCTGTCGCGTTGTCATCAGCCGAGCCCTCCATGGCCGACGCAGTGCTGGAGCGAGTCAGGTTCTGGATCGAAGTCAACGGATCGAGCGAGCCGGTGCCCGGCGGCGGGAGCTCGTCGACGGCGACGAGCGCGCGGCGAATTTCAGCAAGGCGGCGACGAGCAGTGGGCACAATGTCGATGTGCGGGACGTCGTTGGGGAACTTTTCGAGGATGGCCTGGAAGTCTTCCTTGCGCAGCACGTCGAGATCGCATGGAGTGATGGCGACAACAGAGGCCGTGCGCCGCGCGTCGTCGGAAATGAGCGCAATTTCGCCAAAGTACGAGCCGGAGCCGAGCGTTTTGTACACCAGCTTGCCGTCGCCGGAACGGATCTCGACCATGCCGCGCGAGAGAATGAACAGCTCATTGCCAATCTGTCCCTCGCGGACAATGTGGTCACCCTGGGCGGCGGCCTGCGGGGTGAGGTGCAGGATGACTTCGGTGACAAACTCGGGCGAGACGTTCTTGAACAGCGAGACATTGCGGAGCTTGACGTCCATGATAAACTGGGCGACGGTGAGCCGGAGAGCCGGGGAGAGCTCGCGAAGGATGCGCGCCTCATCGAGAACCGCGCGGTGCCGAGTGTAGGCGAACATGTAGTGCTCGCGAATGAGGACACGCAGCTTGCGCGGAAGCTGGCGGTACTTCATGTACACGTTGACCTCGTCCAGCCGTTTGCGCGTCGGATTGAACGACATCCGCTGGACAAGGTAGGTCATCTCACCGACAGCGTACGAGAACATAGAGACGCCGACCACGACCGCAAAGATGATAAAGATGCGCTCGACAAGCGTCTCGCCCACAATGTCGCCGTACCCGGTGGTGGTGATCATTGAAATAGCAAAGTAGAACGAGATGACGTACTGGCGTACCACGTACTTGTTGGTCATGTCTGCAGCGTCGAGCCAGGTCACCACATCGGCGTCCTGCAGCTCGGCGGTGAGGAAGAAAGGCATGCGAGAAAGTGCGAGAGGACAAGCAGGATGACAATGAGCTTGATGAGCTTGAAGACCGACGAGTTGACCCGCATGTGGGCCTGCCACTTTCGGTAAATGCGCGAGAGACGGAAGAGCCGGACCATGCGGACAAGCCGGATGAGCCGGAGAATGCGGAGAAGCTTGGGAAGCCGGAGCAAGTTCCGCGACGAGGTGTCGACCGTCATGGTGAGAACAAGGTCGATGGGCAGCGCCGAGATAAAGTCGACGGCAAACCAGCCCTTGAGGTAGTTACATGTGATCTCACGCGGCGAGGTGACAAGAACGCCGGAGCGGTAGAAGGCTGTTCGGAAGTTGACAATGATGTCGATGACAAAGAGGACGTCAAACGTCGACTCTATGACAAAAAAGAAGCCTGTTGCCTCGACCGAGAAGCAGACCCGGAACGGGATGACCATGACCATGTACATGAGCACAATGGCGATGATGAGGTCGAAGATTTGGTGCCCCCGCGCGTTCGGGTGGAACACAGTCTTGGAGCCGGTCTTTTCCTCGCCGAGCATCCCGATCTCGACCGCCGATCGCGACGCACGCACCTTGCTTGCTGGTGTAACGCTCGATGAGCTGCGGCAGCAGCAGCAGCAGAAGACCGAGGCCCACGACCGGCGGCGGCGGTCGTCGTCGGCCTCGTTCACGGTGCCATCAGCGGCAGTCCGTGGGCCAAACTCGGCTGAGTACGGCGACGACGCTCCCACAAGATGTGGCGAGGGTGCTCCCGAGCCGGCCTCTGCCGTGGCGGCCGCGGCGCGCGCACGTGCTGCAGCGCTCTTGGGCGCAAATGGCGCGAGTGACGAGAGATTCACGAGAGGATCGTCAATGTTGTACGTATTAGCTGGGCTTCCGTCGAGCTCGTATATCGCCGGCGTGGCCGTGTGCAGCGGCATGACAAACGGCAGCGCGTCCGGATTTGAGCCTGCCATCGAGTCCGGATCGACGTTGGTCACGTTGATGACCGGCTGTGCATAGTGGGCGCTCGATGCCGCAGACTCGTCAAGCGTCACGCGCTTGGCCTCGCGCTCACGCAAGTTCTCGAGCAACGTAGGTCCATCGGTGTGAAAGATGGCAAGCTCGGGCAGGACCCGCGGACGCGACCGCGGGCGCGAATGCGACGGACTGGCGGATCCGGCCGATCGGTTGCGGACATGGCGGCCGACCTGCGGTGACGCACCACCTCCGCCACCTCCGCCAAACCTCGGCGATGTACCTCCTCCGCCAAACCTCGGCGAGCTCCGCCCACCGCGCCTGGGCATGTTCGGCTGCGAGAGCAACGGGCGATTGACCGAGGCTTCGAGCGACGAGGCCGATGACGCCGATGGCGGCGTCCCAGGAGGAGAGCCATGGCAGTCTGGATGTTCTGAGCTCATTTCCACTCACTCGTTTCAGCAGCGGTGGGGGGGGGGGGGGGGGGCGCCTTTGGGTGTCTTGCCGTGGTCTAGGCTCCCGCTGGCCCGACTTGAGAGAGTGTAGGTGAGGGAGATGTGGTTGAGGGGTGAGGGGGGGAGGGAGTGGGATGGGAGGGGGATGGCACAGAAGGGTGGGAGGGTGGGTGGGTGAGTGAGGAGGAGGAGGGGTAGGGGGGTGCGGTGTGGTGCGGTGTGGTGCGGTGCGGTGTGGCTGTGGCCAGGTGGGGAGGCCCGAGCCACAGCCCGTCCGCCCGCAATTCTCCCGCCGAACGATTCAGGGGATCGGCAAAAATTCGGTGGACTCGTTCAGTTGGCGTTCAGTTGTGTGAGTGAACGCATACACATTGAGCGTGCGTTCAGTTTCTGTTCAGGCTGAGCCCCAACTGAACGAATTTTGAAGGCACACAAGCTCAGCTACGCAGCAGTGACGTGAGTTGGAGCACCACACTCGACTTACCCTTACGCAAGGTAGGGCACAGTTTCGGCGATATGGCAGCGACATGATGGGGGAGAGACACTTCAGTACGGTATTGCTGGCGTAGGGGGGGGGGGGTTAGGGGAGTTATACACTCACGTTGGTGTCCTTGTCACCACGCAGACAGCCGGTAGATTCTACCACCACTGCCGCAATGGATCAGGACCTCGTGATGCCACAGAGCGACGAAATGCAGCATGCTTCAGCTTCAGAAGCGTCTCATGATACCGCCGAAGAGGTGAATCCCCCTACTGCTGGTTCCGAGGGCAAACAGCAGGCCTTGCCTGACAACACCAGCAACGTCGAGACGGCAGTCTTGTCCCCACCCGCTGCGCCATGCAGCCAAGAAGTGGACACTACTGAAGCACGAAGCTCACCTCGCAAGGCAAAGACCACATCGTCACGCTATCGCAAAAAGCGCGTTTGTGTCCGCTGGGGAGAGCCCGGAAGAATGCAGGATCTAGCCCAGGCGTACTACGACGTGGTGACGAAGTACGACTCCTCCAGCTCC
Source organism: Thecamonas trahens ATCC 50062 (assembly GCF_000142905.1). Lineage (NCBI taxonomy): Eukaryota > Apusomonadida > Apusomonadidae > Thecamonas > Thecamonas trahens. The sequence continues at coordinate 201,438 of NW_013657632.1, forward strand.
ACTGCCGGCAGAATGCACAGGTCCATTGCCAAGATCTTGAACGAGAAGTGGGGCAATACTGATGACGGTGGGCAAGTGTCTACCCAGACTGTGTCCAAGCAACTCAACCGCCTCCTGTCAAGGGTGCGCGAGCAGGAGGTGTTCTTGACCCAGTCCGGGAAGCGGGCCGACGAAGGGCCGCTGCCGCCCAGGAACCCACATCTGCATCAGGTGTACATGACTATCACCCAGGCTTGGCAATCATCCGGCCGGCGCAAGCCTCTCATCAAGCCCATTGACACTTCAGACGACACAAGTGTCCAGTTCGATGTGCTCGAGTCCATGTCCCAGGAGCAGTCGACAAGGCGGAATCGGACCTCCGTGCACGTCCCTGAACGAGCCGTCGGCAACACTTCGTCGAGGACGACGTCATCTTGCGATTCAGATCCGGGCACGCCATCTGCTGAAACGCCTCGCAAGCGGCGTCGTTCTGGCGACAGCAGCGGATGTCCGTCCTCGGCGAAGAAGCGCAAGGTCCACTCCGTGGCCGATTCTCAGAAGCTCGTCGATCTGACCGAGAAACACATCATGCTGTTTGAGGCCAGTGCCACTGCCGACCAGAAGCACAAGGATGCCATTCTCAGCGTGGCAACTAGTACTCTTGATGTACTGAAGCACCTGACCGTGACTTTTGACAAGATTGCAGCTTCACTGTAGTCTACGGCGACGTGGGACAAGATCACGTTCAACAGCATCGGCGACCTGTCAGAGAGTCAGGTCGACGATGTTGATAGTGACGAGTTCGTTCAAGCGTTCCTGGTTCGATTGCTTCAACAAAGGCAGCAAATACATCATCTGAGCTTACATCGATGGTGGCGCTGAAGTCCGTTGCGTCATCGGCATGAACCCCGGCCATCAAGTAGTTGTGGAGGCGGAATGCAGCGCTGATCATCGAGTTGTTGAGCTGATCTAGTTCTGTGGTCATACGAAGTAGGTACTGAAAGCGGCTCTTGAGCACTCCAAAGGCACGCTCGATGCAGTTCCTTGCTCTGCACTGTGGATCCCTTCTCTCAGACACTCCCGAACGCGGGGTGACAATGTAGGGGAACACCGTACCACGGAATATGGCATCCCCGAGAATGGTGAACCCGGCACCGGTTGGATTGATACCGAAACGACGCGGATTAGCGTAGAGGTTGCTCAATTTCAACATGTTGACATCGTTCGTCGAAGCTGGAAACCCCACGACGCAGTTGATGAACTGCACCGTGTCGATTGCAACCGTGCATAGAGCACTAATGCGAGGGCCGGACCTTCGCCCGTGAAGCGCAATCTGATCGTCGCCATGTGGATTCTGAGCCAGGCAGAAGTCAGTTCCATCCACACAAGCAAACGCGCGTCGCAGCTTTGCCTCTTCACTAGCCTCAAAAGGCTGACCGCCGCGCGAGATCGAGTCCGCGATGTCCATATCCCACTTTCCTTGGCGAGAACGCACAATGGCTGTGATCTCTGCAACATCCGGCCACTGTAATGGCATCATTTTCATCACGCGCCGCGACACTCGCTCGAGGATGTTCTTCAGGGACGAGGCGCTTACGTTGAGGAGAAGGGCAGCAGACCGGAGTCGCATTGCACCGTGACCAAGAACAAAGAGGAACACGGCCAACGCCTTCTTGGGGTGGATAGGGGGCCTCCCAACTCGACCAGCGCGTAGGACAACCTGCATTCGCCCGCGGGTATGGTTGGAAGTGAGATCAATCATCCAATCGTCACCGAATAGGAGCTGCCCGAGTTGATCGAACGACGACTGCGGCATGCGCAATAGAAAGCGAAACGCCTGATCACTTCCCCCAAGCAGCAGCATCAACAGCGGATCACCAAGGAACGGTCTTGGCGTCAATCTACGAGCAGTAGCAGCAGCTTCCGCCGCCATAGCCATCTCGTCCCTGGCCGTGGCGATGGTAGAGACACACGCACTGGCGCGGCGGACGGGCCCGCCTTCACCGACCTCCCACATGAATATCTGTGTGACCAAGTTGACAACCAGGTATGCACAAAGCATCCCAAACATCGCCGCAGCTTTGAGAAGTGACACGCGCTGAGATCGGAGAGCATGACGTGAGGGCACAGCTTCATCTGGCTCGACGCCGTCGTCGATGTCTACATCGGTGTCGTCGACCCACCGGGGCTCTCCGCTGCTCTGGCGCTCATTAGTGCATTTCCTTGACTCCATCCACACACAAGAACGTTTCCTACAATGCTTCTGCCACAGTGAACTTGGGAGCAGTGTGTAGGGTCAATGCCGAGAGTGTGACGACCGCAGGCGGACTGCGTCCCGCCGTCCCTTGGCCAACCGGTAGAATTGACCACATCGCACTGACTGAACATTTTCTCGAACATGTTGAGTAGGTGAACGTGCCGAAGTTGAAACGACAGCTGAGCGTGTTGAGTTACATCGAGTTTTTGCCGAACCCCTCAATCATTCAACCGAATGATGGATTTGGTTTGGACTCGATAGCAAAACGGCTGGCAGCTGACCGGCCGGCCACACGTGCTCACCTCGCTCGCTTTCGCCCTCGCCCTCGCCCCCGCCCTCGCCCTCGCCCTCGCCCTCGCCCTCGCCCCCGCCCCCGCCCTCGCCCCCGCCCTCGCCCTCGCCCTCGCCCTCGCTCGCGGTCGGTCTTCGGTCTTCTCGGCTCTACTACCCAGTCAGAGGTGGAGCAAGGGCTACACGGCTACGTATACCGTCCTCCCCCTCCCCTCGTCATCGCCATGGCCGACAACGCCAAGAGCGAGAACGGCCAGCGGCAGATGAGGGCCCTGTACACGATTTACGCGGTCATTGTGCTGCAGTCGTTTGCACAGTCGGGAACGCAGGCCATTCTAGCCATCTACTTTCAGAACTATGTCGGCGAGTCCGAGTCGCGTGCGACAGCATTTGTCAACATCTTTATGGCGCTGTACAACTTGTTTGGCCCCGTGGGTGCAGTCCTCTCCGACTACAAGCTCGGCAACTATGTGACTCAGGTGTGGTCGGCGGCGATCTGGACGCTGGGCGCGCTTATTATGATGGCATCGACAGTGCCTGGGGCGCTGGAGCTGGGAGACTGGATCAAGGCTGTCTCGGCGTTTGTCGGCCTCGCCTTTACGGCTGTGGGATACGGCATGATCAACCCGATCCAGTCAGTGTTTGTGGCGGACCAGTTTGGGCCTGGGCAGGAAGAGGCGATGGTCCGGTCGTTTGGCATCTTTTACGCGCTGTGCAATGTGGGCAACCTGATGGGCGAGTTTGGCGGACCTGTTCTCCGCGAGTACGTCTCGTACTTTTCGATCCTCGTCTCTGTGGCCGGCGCCTCGTTGTTTGCGCTTGCGTTGTTTGTGGCCGGTGTGGTGTGGTACCGGCGAGTGCCTGCTAAGAAGTGGATTCCGCCGCTGCCGCCGGGCCACGACCCGACGGCCACGGTCTCGACGCCGCGGGCTGTGTGGCACTCGCTCCGATCGCTCGGGCACATCTGCAAGGTCTTTGCCCCACTGCCTGTCTTTTGGGCCCTGCTCTATCTCCAGTCGTCGGTGTGGATTTTCCAGGGCGAGCAGATGTCGCTGACGCTCAAGGGCAATATCCGGATTCCGCCGGACATCATGCCGTCGCTGGACGACATCCTCTGCGTTGTCCTCATCCCGATCATGGAGTATGGGGTGTATCCGCTGTACGCGCGACTCCGTGGGCATCCGCTGTCGACGCTCGGGCGAATGGCGTGTGGTATGGCGGCCGTCTCGATCGCCAACGTCCTCACTGGCACGTTGCAGGTCTACATCGACTCGCAGCCGGCCAACTCGGTGACCATTGCATGGCAGATCCCGCAGTACATCTTTATCTCGCTCGGCGAGATTATGGTGGCCGTACCCGGCCTCGAGTTTGCGTACTCGCAGGCGCCGCCCGCCATGAAGAACATTGTGACGGCGCTGTGGTGCCTGACTCAGGCCATGGGCTCGCTCCTCGACGCCGGCCTCTTCTCGCTGCCCTACGTCTCTAGAGCTCGCCCGCCAGTCTTCTACGGCCTCGCCCTGCTCATGGCGCTCTTCCTCGGCATGTTCATGTGGCTCACCTCGTCGTACGAGTACCTCGAGACCGCGACGGCAACGCTGGAAGAGATCGAGCCGCCGCCGCCGCCGCGCTCCAAGCCGTGCCCGCGGCTGGGTCTCGACCCCGAGTCTGCGCCACTGCTGGCGTCGGCTCCGGCGGCGGGCCTGCAGGCCGACAGCGGAGGAGCGGCGGCGCGGGCTCGCGCCATGTAAGGAGTGCATACTAGGTGAAAAAGGTGTGGACCATGGCGTTATACTTGGGAGTCGTGATCTCCTCGCCAAAGGTGTTGATGAGGGTGAGGCGGAGCGTGTGCTCGCCGGGCTGCAGGCCCTCGAGCTCGTACGGAACCCACTCGTCGACGTCGTCAACAACCTCGTTGTCGACAACAATACGCACAGCATAGGTCTCGGGTGAGAGATCAACGTTGTGGACGAAAAAGTCGATGACCTGGTCGGCCTGGATGGTGATGATCGATGGCTGGCCAAACATGAACGGCCGCTCGAGCTGGACGAGCTGCCGCTTGACGTAGAACTCGGCTTCAACGTACGCCATGTCCGACTTGACACACGTGTGATCCGAGTACACCAGGAACGCCCGCACCAAGTGATATCCAGTAGCCAGATTCCGCAGTTGGCACTGGTTCGACGAGATGAGCTGGACGCCGACATCATCCATGGCCACGCCGATAAAGTTGGTCTCAAGTGAGAAGCCTGCCACGTCAAAGTCAAGCCGCAAGTCCGCAGGCATCACTCGCGAGAGATCGGTCACCAGTCTGAGGCATGTCTTCTACTCCCCTCCCCCCCCGGCAAAGCAAGTTCGTCTTTCTTCTGTGAGTTTTCCCCCGCAATGCCCATTGTCTCCCTGTCCAAACGGTGGAAGCGCAGGAGAACCGCCAGCTCACATGCCACACACACACACACACACACGCCAACTGCCACAGCCATAACATTTCCGACCATACATTGCTTTCTTCGGGCTGCGGCAACGGCACAGCCCTAACTTGTCCAACTCCTGCCATGTTGCGAATGAGTATCGGGAGAGGTGGAGTGTACAGGGAGGGGGGGAGGGGGGGGGGTCATGATCATGATCATGATCATGATCGTGGCTATGATTTTGGTGTCGGGGAGTGATTGGAGGTGACGGCGACTTGGAGGACACCACCAGCCCCTCGACCCAGCCACACCTCTTCTCCATGGACGTCATTCGCGGACGGTCACAGGTGGCCGAGGCCGTGGTGGCCTGCTTCCATGGACAGCTTCTATTCAAGGATCTGTCGGTGGAGCTGCGCAGAGCAAAGCCTCTGTTCATGAACCCGCTACACTTTCCTGTACGCAGTCTGGTGTGGTGAGGGGGAGGAGGGAGGGGGAGGCCGATGGGTGGGTGACGCTGCGGTGCGGGCGCGCCAGAAAAAGCCCATCCATGACTGGCGGCTCTCCGCCGGAGAAGGTGCGGCAGGGCGTGGCGCAGAAGAGGGCATGCTGGGCAGAGAGGGGCTCACGGTGTGCTGTACATGTATGTGGATGTGTGCGGGTGGTGCGTGGGGCGTGGGAGGGAGTAGGAGCGGTCGGCGGATGACGCCAAGAAGGTCAGCGAGGCCGAGACGACGCCGCTGAACATCTACGGTAACGAGAGCAAGCGGTCGGCGACGTTCATCAAGCGGGTCAACGAGCTTGCTGAGGACCTCAATCTCAACCATATTGTAGCTGCGGCGTTTGTGCAGGAGGCACAGCGCAAGCTTCCGGGCTATGAGGGCCCGCTGGGCGAGGACGAGCCGGACCTCGAGGTCCCGCGGCTGGCCAAGCAGCTGTACTTTGAGGAGCGGCGCGCTCTGCTGCTCGCGCTTCTTGAGCTGGTCAAGGGCCGGATGGACGACTCCTATCGACGGTGCCAGGATACGCGACAGCGCCAGGAGGGTCAACGGCGCCAGGCGGGCATTGTGGCGTTTACCGACGAGTTGCTGACGGTCCACGATGTGGCCAGCAAGCTGGCCAAGCTCGTGACGCGGGCCAACCGGGTTCTCACCACCGACGCCGAGCTCAACAAGTACGGCCCTGACGGGCGGGTGTACTTTATCGACGAGCGGCAGCACTTGGCGCTCACGCTCTTCTACATCTACTACCAGGGCTACCGCGAGCCCAAGACGGTGCGCGAGCTGATGACAGTGTTCAAGGAGACGGCCAAGCTTGCACGGTCAGACGACGCCGACGACCCCACGTTCCAGGTGGCGGTCCTGCTTGCGCTTGCGCTGGTGGCGGCGCTCGATCCGACGAGTCGGGATATGGAAACGGGCGGGCCATCGATGGCGTCGCCAAGCCAGCGTACCAACTCGCTGCTGGCCGACGAAGCGTTTGGCAAGAACATGCGCGAGTTGCTCGGCACCGCGTCATCGTGGGAGGCGCACACCAAGGGACTCCGGGCCTTGGTCCTCCTCGCGTTTTCGCTCTTTGTCACCGATGCCAAGTGGGCGGACCACGCGGCGCAGTTCAGCGCGGCGGTTGCCGACAATGTCTTTGAGTTTGCGCGGACGCGCATCCTCGCGTCCAAGCTCTTCCTCGAGGCCTCGCGCGACACGCCGTTCTTTGTCTCCAAGCTCGACGAGCTCATGATGTGCTTCCTCAAGTCGAAGCCGTCGCAAGTGACTCAGCTCAAGCAGGAGGACGAGCAGGCGACGCGGCGCGAGATGACGACGGGCGGGCAGGGCGGTGAAACGCGGCACGACTTTGAGCAGCTCCTCTTCTTCCTCACGGCTCTGTACTCCAAGTGGCCGGGAGCGCTGCGTTTCTGGACTGACCGGCCGGACGTGCTGACGTCGGCGAGCATGAACGTGACGATCCGGCTTCACGTGGCGTACCTCGACTTTCTGGCGGCGCTGGCCAACACACCGGAGGCGGCCGAGCAGGCGTACTACTTTCTGGACTCGCCGCCCAACGCGTCAGTCGGGTGGGCGCACTTTTTCGAGGTCATCAAGAACTACGAGGCCGAGCTGCGACGCGATGACGCGCGGTCACACTCTGCGCTCGCGCCGCGGGTGGCGCGCGAGCTGCACCACGACGACGTCATGGGCCTCTGCGCCATTCTCCGGCTCATGGAGACGGTGCTGACCCACTACGCCGAGGCGCGCATGGCCATGGAGTCGTCGCGGCACTGGGCCGGCCTCCAGTCGCTCTTTGGCCTCCTCGCTTGCCAGGTGCCTGCCGTGCTCAAGGCACACCTGCTGCGGGTCATTGCCGCCTTTGCGCGCTCGCCCGAGCTCTGCGCGCGTGTTTGGCAGCTTGTCGAGCAGGCTGGCCTGCTCCCGATCCCGCGCGACGGGAACCCGAACGCATTCATGGCGGCTCTCGAGGGCAAGCCATCGGCAGACGTGGTCCTCATTCCGCGCGGCGGTGGGCGCGAGTACGGAACCGGGGTGATGGGCCACGAGGCGAGCATGGCGGCGAGCCGGGCGCTGGTGGCAGGCGGCCCGCCTCTCGCCGGCATTGTCTTTGACCTCGAGGAGATCGAGGCCCGGGACGAGGCTTATCCAGAGACGCTGGCGTTTCTCCTCCTGCTCACCAACCTCATCCGCAGCGGCGTTCCGCAGCGGCTTGGGTTTGGCATGCGCGACCCGGGCTTCCTCCCGTACTTTAACTTTGTGGCTGGCCATGTGTGGCTCAAGTTTGACACACGCGGCTACGCGTTTACAGGGCAAAAGTGGGAGGTGGCGCGGGCGGCGCTCATTGTCTTTGACCGGCTGCTGAGCCAGTACGTGCCGGTCGAGTCGGACTTTCTGGACGACGCGACACTTGCTGCACAGCCGGAAGAAGTGTCCAAGCTCCGCACGCCAGGCTTTGCGCTGATGTCGGCCATGCTCTCTGGCGGACCGTTCTACCGCAAGCTTGTCTCTGTCCTCGAGGTCGGCGTGGACGCGCTTGAGGGCGACCGGTTCAAGGCCGGCGGCGAGGCGCTCGAGGCGTGCATTCTCCTCTGCCTTCGCATTATCAACCGGACCTTTGAGCTCGAGCCGGTCTTTCTCAAGTTTCTGCGGTCGGCGACGGTGTTGCCGTCTGCGGTGCGGCTCGACCAGTCGCTGCGGCAGAGCAAGAAGGTGCTCGGGGCGATTGCCAACTATGTGTCGTACCGCCACTGCGCGGAGCTCGTCTACAACGCGGTCAAGGTGCTGCAGTCGCTCTCGGCGACGGGCGTGCCGCTCGTCCCGGTCCTCTCCTCGCTCAACATGGCGGACGAGGTTGCGCTCAAGCTTGTGGGGCGGCTGGAGGACGGGACGCCGGAGATTTTGGAGCCTGAGTTGCTCCACCCGCTCCTCTCGGTGCCTCCACTGGCGTCGCTGGCGCTCAACGACCCGTTCTTCCTCCTCACGCCCGACGTCGAGGGCGCGGTGGTCGACGTCGAGGCGCTTGTCTCGTCGGGCCTGCTCTCTGCAGACATTGTGGCTGAGTACTACGTCAACCGGACGCGCGAGGCGGTGCTCGAGCTGCTCCTTGTCTCGCTCAATGCGCCGTATCCGTCGATGACTCATCTGCTCTGTGGGTTCGAGCTCGAGCGCGGGCTTGCGGCGTCGCGGCTGGTCTCGATCGCGCACAACTGCCTCAACATCCTGCTCCAGCTGGCGGCCGACCCTGAGTTTGTGGTCTACTTTCCGACGCTTGCCGAGGGTACGGCGCGTCTGGTGCATGCGCTTGTCTCGACGCCTGCGACGTCGACGGCGACGCTGCAACTGCTGCGATCGCGCGATGTGGACTACTTTGAGGGCGCGTACGCGGTGCTGAGGACTGCCTACACCATTGAGCCTGAGCTGCCGGACGTGTCGGCCGGGCCGGTGCTCCGTCTGCGGTACACGTCGTGGATTCTGAAGTCGATTGCACTCGAGCTGCATGTGGCTGGCGGGCCGAACACGGTCCACCGGCCGCAGGCAGTGCGGCTGCTGACGGCGCTGTACTCGAGCTCGGAGCCGCGGCAGCGAGGCGAGCCTGGTGCGCTGCCGTCGTTTTGGGACGCTGCTGCGAGCGCCCACGGCGAGGCGTCGGGAGTGGAGCAGGCTCGGATGAAGCTCCTCGAGGTACTGTACTCACTGCAGGAGGTGGACGAGGTCGAGCCGCCGTTCCCGAGCATTCCGCTGGACGAGGGCCTTGTGGCGACCACGATTTCGAAGAACGCAGCGGGCGTAGAGTGCTTTGACGTGCCGGCGCTGTACCGGGTGCTCATGGCTGCGCCGCACCTACGGGCGGGCATGATGCCTGGGACCGGGATGAGCGAGATGGGCGTGGGCGACGAGAGCTCGGACGCGGCGTCGGTGGTGCACCAGCTGGTGGCGGCGGCGGCCGACTGGAACGGGTACCATGAGCGCTTCATGGCGCGGGTCGAGGTCATGACAGCGTGGTCGCAGATTGTGCTCGCCACGCTTGCGCGGTGCTACGAGCTACTTGGCTCCGAGTCACGCGAGTCGATCCTGTTCATGGTCCTCGACTCGCTGCTGTTCCTCCTCGGGCGCGGGGTGAGCGCCAAGGCTGTGGCGCGGTCGATGACCTCTGTCGTCCTCGCCATCCTGTCCAAGCTCCTGCAGGTGCAGGTCTCGTCGCGGCAGACGACACACGTGCCGGTCAACCACCTTCACGCGCTGCTCCGCGGGATTCTTGCGGCGCTGCTGCGCCACGGGTCCGACCAAGTCCAGCGCGGCAACCTGTACGCAGCGCTGATGGCGTACCTGCAGCTGACGCAGCCGGACGTGACGCTGAGCGCCAAGCACCTCGGCGAGGACGCGGGAAGCTCGCTCAACGAGTCGGCGTGGGGCGAGCCCGAGTCGCGGGCGCCAGCCGAGGCGCTGGCCAGCCGGCGGTCAGCGATTGCAAGCGGAAACGCTAAGATTGTGGCCGCCGCGGGCGAGGCGCTACTCGACGTGCTCTGCCGCGACGCGTCGCACGGCAAGCAAGTGTGGCAGGCGCTCGCCTTTAGCGCGCTCAACGTCCTGGTTGCCGCCGTCGGCTCGGGCTCGCTGCTGCAGTACATGAAGACGCACGGATACCTGCGTGTCTTCCTCGACGACCTTGACAAGCAGGACTCGCTGCTCTCGTCTGTCCTCACGTCGTCGGCGACTGGAACCGGGGTCGAGCTCGGGAGTGCGGCAGCGCTCCGTGCGCTGCACGTGTACGAGGCCAAGATGGCGCTGCTGCTGCGGCTGGCCGGGACGCACAACGGGGCGCGGGCACTCATTGAGAGCGGCCTCGTCCACAGCCTCATCTCGTGCCACTTTGTGGACTACCGGCCCGAGCCGTCGGTGCTGGACACGCTTGCGCCTGTGGTGGTAGAGACGTACCACTCGCTGCTCATGCCTGTGCTCCAGCTCCTCACGGCGCTGCTGAGCTCGCTTGGATCTGCGGCACTCGACCAAGTTGTCGCGTTTCTCTCTGCGCACGCCCAGCTCGTCCTGCTGGTACTCAAGGACCGGGCGCCGACGGTCCGCAAGGAGTCGCTGGCCGAGGTGCGTATGATGACCGCGTTGTTCTACGCGCTGGCTCGGGTCAACAAGGCCAAGCGGCTGGAGGCACTGCTGCCGGAGTTTGGGTGGCAGTTTCACGGCCACCTCCTCGCGCTCCTCGCCAAGTACTCGGTCGCGGCGCGGTGGGAGACCAAGTTGCACCCGTCGACGATCCTTGAGGCTGCCGCACGGTCGATCCGGGTCATCTGCCGCAACGTCATCGGCTACTGCACGGTGGTCTCGTCGCCAGCGGCGGGCGACGAGCTCCCGCTCACGGCCTCGGGCCTGCTCTTCTCGCCCGAGCTCAGCGGGGCGCTGATGGGCGCGACGGCGGCCGAGCCGGTTGAAGTGCCGCTGGCCATCCAGACCCGCGCGCGCTCGCCACCGCTCGCCACCCTCGTCATCTACGTCTCGTCGTGCGCCCTCGAGCTGCAGACCACGTTTACCCAACTCGACCTGCTCGAGCGCAGGGCCGGGTCGATGGCCGAAATGGAGGCTGCCGAGGAAGAGGCTGCCCAGGCACTCGTCGAGTCGATGCGTCTCAAGAGAGAGGACATTGCCACCCTCTGGTTCTCGCTGGAGAACACGCTACTTGTTCTCCTCCGGCACCTGCAGTGGTACTTTGAGCTGTTTGTGCCCGGCGGCGCAGCCTCATCCTCGACCTCGCTGGGCAACGGCGCTGCCGGCGACGCAGACTCGCTCACCGTCAAGGAGCTGGCCCAGCTCGCGTCGGACGCCTCGGCCTGCATCACGCCGGTCCTCGACTCGCTCCGCAAGCTGGACTCGGCCTCGGGCTCGGCCAGCGAGTTTGTGCAGTTCCTTGTCCGCCGCCTCCGTGAGATGCTCCGCGTCGGCGTGGACCGTCACGGCTCGGCGCTTGCCCGCGAGGAGGTCTTTTCGCACCGCCGCCGGCAGGAAGCCTACCCGATGATGTAAAGTACTGATGCGCAGTGCGGGGGAGTATCGGGGTGGGAGCAGGGGGAGATTTTGTTTTATCGTAGCTACAATCAAGCGCAAGGAACGAGCAAACAGCGTGAGTGGGTGATGAGGAGGAAAGAACGAGAGGAAGGGCATGGCATGGGCATGGCAATCCCCTCAGGGTTAAAAAGCTCTTGTTGTTTCACCACGAGTGGCGGTCCTACCCGCCGTAAGCGTCGGATTTGTGATCATCATTAGGAGGTCGCATGCCTGCGAAGCGAGCAGCGGCGGGGCGTGTCGGGGCGACAACGCGCAGCGCGCAGCTCGGGGAGAGAAAAAGAGAGGGAGAGGGGATCGGGCAGAGTCGCGTACCACATGACGGTTGCACAGTTGCCTGGCTGGTCGTACTTCTTGGGTTTACTCGTCCTCCTCCTGGCGAAGGCGGGCATGAGCATTGGTGAGCTTGATGTCGAGCTGCTGGGCGCTGTGGCAATCAGAGGAAGGGGGCAGAGAGGTGAGTGAAGGTCGTGGGGAGAGAGAGCAGATGCTGTGCCAGGGAGGCAATGCGATCCCCTCAGGGTTAAAAAGCTCTTGTTGTTTCACCACGAGTGGCGGTCCTACCCGCCGTAAGCGTCGGATTTGTGATCATCATTAGGAGGTCGCATGCCTGCGAGACCAGAAGCGCGACGTCGAGAGGGCGACGACGGACAGCTGGGAAAATAAAACGGGGGAAAGATGGGCAAGGGGAGAGAGAGGGAGGGAGGGCAAGGAAGGAGGAACATACCGCTTGACGATGGCACGGCGCTTGCGGGCCGAGACGCTCTTGCAGATCTCGCCGGCAAACTTGCGGTGCTGCATCAGGAGCACATCAAGGTCAGCGACGTTGCGGACGTTGAAGCGGTAGAAGCCGTTCGGGTCGCGGTTGCGGGTCACCTTGTCTGTGCCGTAGCCAATGTTAGGCATGGGGAGGGCGCCACGGAAGCGACGACGGACGCGGCCATCGATACCCTTCGGCTTGCGCCACGACGGCTGTGGGGGGGAGGGAGGTAGACGACGAGGGTGCGGTGAGTGGGTGGGTGGGTGTAGGGGGGGGGGGAAGGGAGGGGGGAGTAAAAATCAAACACGACCAAGACAGAGGGACATACCTTGACGGAGTAGCGACCGTTGGACGGGCCGAAGACGATACCGGACTGGTGGCGGGTGAACTTCTTCGACCGCTTGACGACCTTCTTCTTCTGGTAGGGGAGAGCCTTCACCATGTTAACTGTATGCGGTGGTAGGGGAGGGGGGAACAGATTGGGTTGAGTGAGTGATCGCCAATGGTCTTTGGGCATCCGAGACACACAATGTGCGAGAATGGAGAGGCATCGAACAGATGGCATAGAAATAGATAGACAAAGGCAGTCAAGGCCATGCTGGTGTGCTCCATGTTCGTGCGACGGGAAGAGGCTGTATCCCGGTCGTGTAGACGTGGACGGGCGTGTGCGAGGGGAAGGAAGGGTGGGCAGAGTGGGCGCAAACAAAAACAGAGGCTGATGCCCAGACGGTGTAGACGAGGTAGAGGCCAAGGGGCATGGGGCTAGCCACAGCACCGGCAACAACAACAGATGGCTTGCAGCTGACCCATTTCCATGGACGCATGCGTAGGTAGTGTGGGGGAGGTGGGGGGAGAAGGAGGAGGATGCAAGGGGAAGGAGGGGAGGGAGGGCATGCGGTATGGCAAAGCGCAAGGCGTTCGGAGGACGTACCAATTGAGGCGAGTGGTTGCACTGGAGAGTGAAAAACAGAGTGTGGCCATTTGCGCGAGCTCAACTCGGATCGACTGCGAAAACCATTCCGCTCGTCTCGGCACGTTTCGCCGACAGCCCGAAAAAAGGCTACTTTTCCGTTCACGTGCCGCACCATGTTCCGCACGCGTGACTCATGGCCATGCTACAGGCGAGCTCTCTTTGGCCTTGTAGGCCTCGTTTTGCTGACCAGCTCGAGCAGAGTGCTGGTAGAGGCTGCTACACTAGAGTCTGCTGATGTAGCCTGCCCGGGATTTACTGGGCAGGCCCTTGCCTCGCCGTATGGCATGGGAAAGAGCGAGCAGTCCTCCATTGCGCTAAAGGACTACCGCGCGGCGACAAGCTGCAAGCCGTTTTTACCCACCTCGACGATCTTTGTGGATCCAAGCACCATGTTCCGGATCGGCCAACTGAGTGCTGCGGCTAGTAGCGGGGACATTGTCACTCGGGTGGCCAACGTGAGCAAGGTCGAGCTCGAAGCCGCGTTTTCGGACAGTCCCTGGACAGCAGATGGCGCGCTCAACGACATTGCCTACGCGCCGGGCACATTCGCAGCCTCCATGGACGGAAGCGACGTCTCGTTGTTTACTCTCGGTACCGGCGCAGCATTTGCGGCGACTCTGACGGACGTCATCAACGAGCCCAGCTTTGCCGATGGGTTTGTTTTCGAGACTTCGTCGCTTGCGTGCGGCTTGGCAGGCTCGGCGTGCACGTTGTCAGCGAACGACGGCGTTGGACGGAACACTGTTCTACAGCTCCGATATTACAAAGTCTGCACGCCGTTCAACTATGCGGGTGGCTCCGCGACGCCGCATACCATCACAGGCGACAACAGCGCGCCGCGCGGCGACTCGCTCGCGCTCAACTGCGACGGCGGTGATACGCTGTTTGGCGCGCCGGGAGGCGTGACGACATGCACGGCGAGCCTTGAGTGGGATCCTCCGGCCGCCAGCGTGCGGTGCGGCCCGCCACCGTCGCCACCACCACCCCCATCGCCGCCGCCGCCTCCATCGCCGCCGCCGCCACCGCCCTCGCCGCCGCCCCCATCACCGCCGCCATCGCCGCCGCCCTCGCCGCCGCCATCGCCGCCGCCGCCTTCTCCGCCGCCGCCGTACGCCTGTAACTTGCTGTCTGCCCCGACCAACGGGACGATTTCATTTAGCAATGCAGGGTATGCTGGATCGCTGGCAACGATTTCGTGCGACACTGGCCTCGATTTGGTCGAGGGGTCGGCGAACAGGAGCTGTGTGGGGCCGATGTGGGACGGGCTCGGTCCAGCCGTGTGCCGGTTTGTGGCCTGCCCGCCGCTTATCGCGCCAACGGCAGGCAATGTGGCATGCGACGGCGGATCGAGCTTGTCGAGTCCGGCTGCGTTTGGCGAGACCTGCAGCTACTGGTGCAATGCTGGCTACTCGCTGGTGGGGGGCGCCTCCCGCGTTTGCCTCGGCGACTCGACGTGGAGTACGGGCCAAATAGCGTTTTGCTCATCTTTCAACATCACAACGTCGTACGCGGTCGTGCCTGGCAGCAGCAGCGGGCAGATGGTCCGCGAGGTTGGGTCTGTCGTGGCGTACAAAGTCTACGTCCGCGATGAGTTCTCCAACCCAACAGGGACCGGGGCCGACGAGCCGTACGCGCGAATGACAGCGCCGAGCGCGAACGGCGCCAACCTGGCGGCGGCGACGTATGTGACGGTCGGCGAGTACGATGTGGCGCTAACGGTGCCAACGATAACAGGCAACTACGTGTTTGAGCTTGGGCTCAACGACATGGCATTTGTGGTTGCGCCATGGACGCTGGCAGTCACGGCGGAAGCCGGCCCGGTGTGGGGCCCAGCGTGCGCTCTGGTCGGCCTCCCAAACTCGGGTGTGCTCGAGGTGGAGACTGGGTCGGAGACGCGATTCAATGTTGAGCTGTGGGATGCGTACGGTAATAGCCTGGCGGCGGCACCGGACACGGGTGCGATCGCGGTCCAGGTTCGGCAGGGAGTGACGGTCATAGCGTCGGCGGTGCAGGTCATCTCGCTGGATGCGGCGTGGCTGGTGTTTGACGTCAAGGTGCCGGACGGCGGAACGTACACGCTGCTGGTTGAAATAGATGGGCGCGCCATTCCGGGCGCGCCTTTTGTGATGAACGCGGCTACGACGTGCGAGCCTGGCACAAAGGTGCTCGACGGGGTCAAGTGCGCTGCATGCGGAGTTGGGACGTACTCGGACAGCGTCAACGCGGTTGTGTGCCCAACGTGTCCAGGCTTTACCACCTCCCAAGAGGGCTCGACATCGTTCCTCAACTGCACTTGCTTGCCCACGTTCTGGTTTGGAGAGGGGAAGCGCAGGGCTGACAAACCATGTGTGCCGTGCCCAGCTGGTGCAATCTGCGACGGTGGCGTCACGCCGCCGCGGGCGGCGCCCGGTTTTGAGCCGACTGACGACGGAAGCGCATTTGTGGCGTGTCCGCGACCGACGGCGTGCGCTGGCGGCGGGCATTGTGCGGCCGGGTACGCCGGTCGGCTGTGCGCGCGGTGTGCATCCGGATACTATCGGCTCAACAACGAGTGCCGCAAGTGCAAAGGCTCAAACGTAGTGGTTATTATCGCGCTGGTATTGCTTGTCTTTGGATACGTGGCGGGCGTAGTGTGGATCAACACGCGGAACACCAAGGTGTACGGGTACGCGGCGTTTGTTATTGCACTCAACACGCTGCAGGCTGTTGCGCTGTACGGCACGATCCAGCTCGAGTGGCATCCGGTCGCTGACGCCATATTTGATGCCGTCTCGCTGGTTAATCTCAACCTGGATCTGGCGGCGCCCGAGTGCGGGCTCGACGTCGGCGACGTGTGGATGTTCAAGTGGGGCATGACCATGGCAATGCCGGTTCTCTTCCTCCTGCCGTTTGGCATGGTGATTGTTGTGGGGAGCGCGGTGACCAACGCGCACCACAACCGCGAGGTGGCCGACGGCAAGGCCGACGGCAAGCGGGCACTGCTGCGCCCGAGTCCGGCGCTGATCGGCGCGGGCGGGCGCGGATATCTGCAGACCATCCTGCTGCTCTACCTCCCACTGATGTATGCGGCGCTGCGGTATGTCGACTGCACCAACGTCGGCGACGGCATCGTGGTGATGACGTCGAATCCTCAGCGTCGGTGCTACACCGCGGCGTGGAACTCGCTCCTTCCGCTCATTCTCATCGTCGCTCTCGGCTACGGGCTGAGTGTGCCGGTTGCACTGGCGGTCTTCCTGCGGCGAAAGCATTCGCAGCTGGATCCAATTGCCTTTGGCTCGCGGTACGCGTTTCTTGTGGCCAAGTACAAGCCAGAGCTGTTCTGGTACGAGCTCGCCATTCTGGGGCGCAAGCTGGCGGTGGTAGTGGTAGTGTGCGCGCTGCAATCCCCGACGGTCAAGGCGACGGTTGTGGCGCTGCTTATGCTTGCGCTCCGCGCCGGCGCCGCGGTTGCGGGCCACAAGCCGTATGTGGAGGCGCACCACAACGTGCTGGACGCACTGACACTGGACGGCTCGGTTGTGCTGCTGTGGGGCGGGACGATCAGCTCGTCGGCGCCGCTGCGCGACACGGTGGTCATATCGGCGCTCGTTGGCCTGCTCTTGGTTGTAACGGCGGGTGCCGGCTACGAGCTGTGGCGGATCCGACAGCGCGATGCGGCCGAGGTCGATGAGGTCTTTGCCACTTATGGCGGATACGAGTCGGACATGGAGCTCACCGAGCTGCGCTCCGACTCGGGACGGACGCTCTCATTTGGCGACGGCTCGGTGTCAGTCGAGCTCTCGATGACCGGCGACGAGTCTGAGCTTGGCTCGAGTCCGATTTTGATCCAGCCGCCGCCGCCACTGGCGATCAAGGGCGAGGCTGCCGCCAACCATACGCCGGCTGACTCGCCTGGACGCGGCAGTGTGTCGCGCGACGGAACGGCAGGCGTGGCCATCACGCCGCCTGCCCTCCCTCCCCGCCGATTGGACCGCCCGCCGCCGGGTCAAGGTCTCACAATCGAAGCGGAAGGCAGGTGCAACTCTGGCTGCTGGACCGATGACATGGTTTCGGACGCCGAGATCACCGTCCCTCCGTCACCGATGGGCGAGACGACAGTTCCGGCATCACCGATGACCGGCGACAGCTGCTACGGAATGACGCCCTCGCTCTCGACAGCATTCGATGCGGAGGGTTTGGGAGTTTGTTGTGGAGAAGACAGATAAGCATACAAACTAAAGACGACCTTGATGGAGCAGTGTCCATGGGGGGGGCGAGCGAATGTGTTGGCAGAACGACAGTCGACAAAGTCTGACAGCCACAGTGGAGCGGGGCGGGGCAGAGGGCGAAGGTGACGAGAGGAGACAGACCCGACTAACGGACGACGACACCGACGCTGCGGACATAGCGCGTGCACCAACTCGCACCGGATGTCGTTCTCGTACCTCATGGGGTACGAGGCTGAAGGCGGCGGCGTGGGCGGCGGTGGTGGCGAGGGGAGCGGGCTCGGCCTTGGAGGGCTGAACGGACTGAACGGGCTGAGCGGACTGAACGGGTCAGGCCTGGGCACATCGGGTCTGAGCGCGTCAGGCCTGGGTGTCTCGGGCCTGGGCTCTGTGCTGGGTGGTGGTGGTGAGGGCGAAGGCGGCGGAAACGGGAGCGGATCGGAGCTGCTGACACGGACGTTCCTGGTCTACGACGAGTCGCTCTGTGCCTCAGACGACGATCCGCCGGAAGACATGGTGCTGTTCTGCTTTCCACAAGATGCGCCGGTTGGCTTACAGCTCTTCTTGCTTGGTGGTGTTGCGTCGATCGTTCGCTTCTCGCGGGCGTTCTCGGCCGGAGAGGAGCCCGATGTCATAGTGCTGGAGCGGCACAAGGTGGCATACGCGCAGGTCTCGGGCGTCTCGTTTGTGCTCACGGCGTCGGTGCTAGAGCCGGATGCAGCGCTGAGGGCCGATCTCGACGCCGCCATTTCTGCGCTGCAGTTCTTTACAGGGCCGTTTGACGATCTGCGTGCCCGCGGCGAGGGCTTCCGTGCTGCGCTCTCGGCCGGCTGTGGCGCGCTCGTTCCGCTGCTTACTGACTTTCCGCTGATGCGTGGTTTTGCGACTGTCCCGCGGGCGCCGGTTCCTGACACTCACCGGCGGCTAGTGGTGAGCGCGTCGCAGCTAGTCTCGGCCATCACAGCCGAGGCCGGGAACCTCGGTGCTGTCGTCCTGTTCGAGCGGCGCGAGCTGGCGTCGAATGTTCCGCCGCAGCTGGCGGCGCTCATCATTGCGCGACTCAAGATGCTAGGCCTCGGTCACAAGCCGCTGACGGCCAACTGCGTGGCGGCGTCGACGCGGCTCGACGAGTCGGTTTTGGCGCCGTTTGCCACCGACGGCTCGGAAGGCGGTGGGAGCGGAGTCGCCGACGGCGGCGGGAGCGGGGCGGGCAATGGTGAGGTGAGCGCGGGCCTGAGCTCTCTTGCAGGCATCGGGCGCGAGTCGAGTGCAACAGGCGCTCGCTCGCTGGCGTCGTCGTCGTCCGGATTGGGCTGCGGCGATGCCGGGTCGCGCGGCTCGAGCCCGGCGGCGTCTGTGGCCTCGAGCTCGCGGCGGTCGCGCAAGGCCAACGTGGCATCGCCGTCTGCGGCAGCGGCAGTGGCGGCACTCAAAGACGCACTGGCATCGCCGCCTTCGTCGGCGTTTGCCAGCGTCGGCAGCGAGGGCGGTGGTGAGGGCGGCAGCAGCAGGCTGAGTGGCTCATTTGGAGGCCTCGGCTCGCTCGGCCTGCCGGCGACGCCGCACCGAGCCAACATGCTGCGGTCTGGGCTGGCATCGCCTGCCTCCCCGTCGCAGTCGTCGCTTGTCTCTGCTCTCTCGATGGCGGGATCTGCTACGATCTCGGGGCTCGCGGTCTCGGCGACGTCAGCGGGCGAGGACTCGATCATGCAGCCAGTCTTCCTCACGCGGGCCGAGCTGGCGAGCCTCGCAGGGCGCGAGACCGAGCGACGCGGAGCGGCGGCGTCTCAGGCTGTGCCGGAGATGCTGAAGCAGGATTCTGAGGCCGGGGCGTATGTGGGACTGTACATTCTCTCGCTCTCACGCGTGAGCCTCGCGGTACTGCTCGACATCTCGGCCATGTACGATGTGCGGCACGTGAAGAAGCTGGCGCTGACGTCGCGACCGCGGCTGGCACAGCTGCAGAGCGTACTCTGCCGGCTGGGCCGCTCCGACCGCGGTGACGACGATGTGGGCGGCAGCGATGGGGTGCCGGGCGCGGGCTTTACACATCCAAACTTTGCGGCGTATCCGGCGTACGGGCCGGGCGGGACGTTCTACCTTCCGCGCGATCTGCCGGGTGGACTGGGGCGGGCACGGCGGAGCTCGGGTGCGTCGACGCCTGTGGGCGGAGCCGGCGGGCCGGGTGTCGGCAACAACGACGGCGGGCGCGGTGGCAACACGTCGCTGCACTCGACCTCGATGTCGTCTGCCATCTCGACGTCGATGTCGGGCTATGGCGGACCTGGCGGGTACCTGAGCTTTGACTCGCCGCCGGGCACGCCTGTGGGTGGGCGTGGAATGTACGGGACGGGCGGGAACGAGCTTCCAAGGTCATCGCTGTACTACTCGCCGCAGCCGCGTGTGGGCATCTCGTCGGGCTTGTATCCAGCAGCGATGACGTACTCTGCGCTTCCGCCTGATGAGGACGCGGAGCCGAGCCCGGTGTCGGGCGTGCCGTCGCTGGCGTACGCATCGACGTTTTCGGGGTGGGGCCTGCGGGACAGAGGCGGAGCGAGGTGCCGTTCAAGTACTTTGTGCACTCTGAGCTCACGCGCAACGGATTTGGCAACGTGCCTGTGGTCGAATCGTCGATGGACGCCAACTTTGTGTTTGCGACGTGCATGGCGCACGACGTTTTTGCGGGCGGGGCGGTGACGCATCTCGCGCTGGGCAACTCGCTGGGAGTGCTCTACGCGCGGCAGACGGCCGGCACGCAAGTGTTTTACCAGCAACCAGCGACGGCATCGCCGCAAAACGATGTGGCGCGGGTGCAGGACACAGCCGAGGAGGCGCTTGCCGGCATCAACGTGCATATTTTCTAAGGCGCGGCCCGGAGGCTCGGGGCGAGCGTCAGCGCTCGTCGTCCGAGTACGGGTACGGCTCGTAGTCCATGTCGTACGGCGGAACGTTGCCGCCGTCTGCAGCGTCATACTCGCCGTAGCCATCGTCATCGCCGTCTGGGTAAAGAGCTGTGTCGTAGTAGCCGTCGGCACCCGGGCCAGGTCCGTCATCATAGTAGCCGGCGTCTTCATAGTCACCGTAGGGATCGTCGTTGCCGTAGTGGTAGCCGCCGGGACCAACGCAGTGGCGGCGGCGGGCGGCGTAGCCGCGATAGACTGCCTGGATGCGGGTAGCGGCTTCGTGGGCCTCGGGCGAAGCGCGGAGGTGGTATGGAGTGGGCGGGCGCTTGCGAACAGCGTAGCCGCGATAGAGCGCCTGGATGCGCGAGGCGGCGGCGTGGGAGCGCGGCGACGGCGGCGGCGGCAAGTGGGCGTACTCTTTCTCGTACCACTCTTCGAACGAGTAAAACAGCTTGTGTTCGGCCTGCTCGAGGGCGGCGGTGATGATGCCGATGGTGCGGTTAAGATGGTTGATCTTGTCGATGACCTGGCGGTACGACGAGGAGCGGGTCGAGGGCCCAGTACCAGACGTGCCGTCCTTGAGGCGCTGCGAGAGCGCATTCAGCTCGTTGTTGTGCGAGCGAATCATCTTGCGTTTGGCAACCGAGATGCCGTAGTGCTCGGCGCCGGGCTCGCCAGGCTTGACGTAGGTGAGGAAGGCCTCATCCTTGGTAGGCCTATAGGTGACGACGATGCGCTTGGGCGGTCGGCGGGCAAGGCGGTCGTGAATGGGCTTGTTGCCACGGCCACCAGTACGGGCGCGGGCGCGGGCGGCAAGCCGCGCCGAGCGCTTATTGGTCGCCGGGCGGAAGGTACAGTTGAGCAGCTCCTTGCGCTCCTTGGCCGAGAGGCCGTCGACATCGATGTCGTGGCGCGAGGCGATGCGATCGAGCAGAGCCTCGTCCGACGCCGACAGGTTGTCGGACGAGGTGTCTGTACCCGGCAGGCCTGACGAGATCGATGTCGTCGACGAGGTCCGCGACAAGCGCCGGCCGCCATCGCCGGAGCGCCGGCCACGGTGCGACGACGACGACGACGACGACGACGACCGCCGCGTTCTCGGCCGCGCAGGCCGTGGGCTGTTCCGGCTTTTGGAGCTCGCCGGCGGTATGTCCCGCGACGATCCACACCCCATAGTCTCCTGCTATGTGGCCAGAGTGAAGTGAGGCTCTGGTGCGCAAAGCCGTGTCGCCTGGCAAGGAGGCCACCACGAGGGGGGAGGAGAGGAGAAGCCGCGCTGAACCACAACTGTCGAGTGGGGATGGGGGGTGGGGGGTGGAGTGGGGACAAAAAAATTGTTAGTGGCTGGCTAGCTTCCATTCCAAGCAGCGGCGGTGGCAATGGAACGATGGACTCGCTCGCCGCACGTGACACCACACGTTCTCGCCTTCCATCTGACGCGGCAGGCGAAGGGTCGAGACAGAGCAAGTCGGCACACTCGTCTCTAAGCAACAACACAAGCAAAGTGGACCACAAGTACAAGACGACGCCGCATATGATGCAATCTTTGAGCATGATGCCTGTGCAGGGCATGCGGCGACCAGAGGAGGTTGTCGACATGAGCCTCGCGCTGCCGCTTCCATCGCCAGCGGCTTTTTCTCGACGACGCCCTTTCCCGTCGCGCCTGTCCTCTGCGATGGTCCCGGTCTCGGCTGCGGCTTGAAGTGCGACAGTAAGGCCTCCGACAACTTGTTCGGCGAGCTGGAGCTTGGACTCGGCGAGCTAGGCGGACTTGACCTCGGCAGCCTCGGCGACCTCAATCTCAACCTCGGCAACCTCGATGAGCTCACTGACCTCGACAACCTCGACCTGTCTGCTCTGGACAACGTCGAGCCTTCTCCGATTTCGCTGGAGGAGTGCTTTCCCGAGGCCGAGTGGTACTCGTCAGCCTCGCAGTCGGTCTCGCCGTCGGCCTCTTTGTCGCCCGCCCCGTTGTCGCCCGCCCCGTTGTCGCCCGCCCCGTTGTCGCCCGCCCCGTTGTCGCCCGCCCCGTTGACGCCCGGATTTGTGTGTGCGACAGTCGGTGACGCCGAGGCCCAGGCTTTTGCCGAGCTAGCAGGCGAGCTGCAGACCGTGCTCACAGTTGTGAGATGGAGCCACCTTTGCCCGACGCGGCTGCTAGCACGCGTGGACGCAGACCTGTCGCTGCTGCTGCCGTATGCCGAGTGCTCGTCGCCAGGCCAGATGGCTGCGATGAAGCACGGAATGGCCGAGGCTGCACAGGTGATGGCTGAAGTGGCGGCGGACGCGCCGACCGGCACGTCGCTGGCAAAGCTCATTGTGGCGATCCGGGCTCGGTTTGTCGAGCCGTACTCGCTCCAGCGCGGGCGTGACCTGTGGGCAATCACCTTTCCGGGCGCCAAGAACTCGTTTGAGGGCTCGTGGGCCGGCGTGCTCCTCCCGCAGGGCGCAACGGTCTACGCTTCGCTCGTCGGGCACATGGTTGTCCTTGCAGCGGCGATCGAGGCCGAACGGCCAAAGGCAGCGGCAACCAAGGCGACGCTGCGCAAGGTGTTTGCCACCGCCGCGCCGGCCGTTGCTAATGGCCTCTTCCGGTTCGCAGCACACCTCTGGGGCCGCGGTCAGGCCAATGCCATTGTCGAGCGCTACGTCAAGGCCGCCGTCCCATCGGGCGACGGCTCGGCCAGCTCGGCCATCTTTGCTGCGCGGCGCAATCTCAAGGCCACCATCCAGCCCATCGTCCGCGCCGCGCTATCTGCGTGTGCGCGCCGCTGCACCTGCAGCTCTCTCGACACGTTTGCCTCGGCAAGCACGTCCCACAAGCGCCGGCGCACCCCGACGCTCCTTGACTGCGAGCCAGAGGTTCGCCCAGTCAAGCGGCTCAAGCCGCTCACCCCCTGTATCGACTTGGCGGCGCCGGCACCCACACCGCGGTGGGCGCCCGTCAAGATCTACACCCATTAGCGAGGTGGCAATAGGCCCCTCTCTCCCCCCCCTTCGTTCATTACAACGAGCATATTCGAGCAGCTGATGTCCCGAGGTCGCCGAGTTTGACCTGTCACTTTCGCGCGCGCGCGCCTTGCAAACCAGCCGGTAAACACTGCCCAGAGGACCAGAGCAGCACACTCCACCCACAACCACATACACACACACATACACACACATACACACACATACCCTCTCACACATACCCCACACACACACGCACGCACACGCACACACCTTCCCGTCACACCATGGACAACCCCCACAACCCACCACACCCACAACCACAACCACAACCACAACCACTAGCGCAGCCACAACAACAATGTCGGCAGCGTCTTCCTCGCTGTTCTCGTCGTCTTCGCGGTACACAGCTGGCGAAGGGTCGGGCGTAGGCGCAGGCCCAGGCCCAGGCCCAGGCGCAGGCCCAGGCGGAGCCCGGTCGCTCGCCCTGTCGGAGCTCGGCACGGCGTCGGCCATCAAGCGCGACTTTGACGCCTATCTCAACGCCCCACTGCCGTCACCATCGTCGGCTGGCTCGCCATCGGCCTCGCTTCGTTCGTCGACGCTGACCGCAGACCTCGAGGCACACGTTGTCCAGGCGCTGCGGCAAAACGAAGAGGTCTCGCACGAGCTGGAGCAGCTACTGCGCGAGGTCTCCACCCCCATCAAGCCCCGCGCCGAGACGCAGGGCTCACCGGTGGCCGACTCCGAGACGCAAACGCCTGACCCAACCGCTCCGCACTCAGAGCTGACCTCGCCGCCGCGATCGTCAACAAAGCGGGCCCTGGAGCCGGCAATGGCCGCCGCCGCCGCCACAGAGCCCGCCTCGCCGGCGCGCTCCCAGCCGGTGCCACAGCTCGTCACGCCGCCGTCGCAAGTCAAGGCTGCATCCGATGCTGTGGCCCGGGCAAACGCCGATCTGGACGCCCTGCGTGCGTCTGCACTCGAGTCCGAGGCCGACGCTACGCTCTCGTACTCGACGGCGCTCAACATGGCGCGCGCACGGTACGGCGGCATGTCGACAGCCGAGGCCGCAGCCAGCGCCGCTGCGTCGCCATTGCGGCGAGCGGCGGTTGCCAGCAACGATGGCAACGACGACGAGGAGGCTCGGCTCGCCGTCCCGCGTATTCCGCCGAGCAACTCTCCGCTGCGTGACCACTTTAGCAACATCTCGTCGTTCCTGGCCGAGTCGACGTCGTCGCGACGCGACGCCGACGCCTCGCTCATGTCGTCGATGTCTGCGCTGGCGAGCTCATCGCCGCCGCGGGCAGCGTACCTCTCGACGCTCTCGTCCAAGCTGCCGACGCCGTCCTACACCCCGGATGCGCCACGCGGCAGTGGGCTTCGGCCGCGGGGGCGCAGTCGTCGCCGCGGCCGCAGCTGTCGCCGTCGCGGGCATCATCGCGCTCGCCGCGGATTGTGCAGCTTGCCGACGACACCGACGACACCTTTGACGCCGACCACGTCAACGCGGCGCTGTTGCAGGCTGGCATGGAGCCAGTCTCGCGGCGCTCGTCCAAGCGTGCGCTGGCCTCTGTCCTTCTTGCTGTCCTCCGCCAGCTCGAGCACCGCGGGCGAGTGGTGTCGGAGCAGCTTGCAGCGCAGCAAGCGGCGGCAAACTCGGCTGAAGCAGCCAACTCGGACATGGTGCGGATGCGGCGCGAGCTGCTGGCGGCGTCCAAGGCCAAGGCCGCGCTGGAGCTGAAGCTGGCCGAGGCCGAGGCCGCCGGCGACGAAGCCGCTGCTGCCGCCAAGCGCGAAACGCGCAAGCTGAAGGCTGCGCTCTCGTCGCTGACGTCGCAAACCCATGTCATGCGCTCCAAACTCGCCGCCAAAGATGAGGAGCTCTCCAAGGTCAAGGCCAAGCTGCTCAAGGTGGTCGAGGTGTCTGGGACGCCGGTGACGCGTGCAGCGCACGCCGGTGGCGCTGCGTCCGGCATGGTCATGAGGCAGAGCCTGGCGGAGAAGGAAAGGGCGCGGCTGGAGAGTCTGAACGATGCGCAGCGGCACGAGCTGCGGCTGGTGCAAGAGGAGCTGCGCGAGCTGCGGGCGCAGGTGACGGCCAAGGCCGAGACCGAGTACGCCAAGGCATTCGAGGCTGGGTTCAAGGCCGGACAGGCGAACGATCCGCTGCGGGCGTCGTTGGAGCGGCAGCTGGCCGAGGCGAGCGGTGAAGCAGCGGACGCACGTAAGCATGCTACCGCGGCCGAGGGCGCGGCGCGGGCGGCAGTCGAAGCTCGCGACGCTGCGTACGCCAGAATCAAGAGTCTTGAGGACGAGCTCGAGCTAGCCAAGCTCGAGCTGGAGGCGCGGCCGTCGGTCCTTCGCTGGCGCGAAGAGCGTGAGGCTGCAGCCGAGGCGCCTGCGCTCACTGCCGGCATGGCGGCTGACTCGGGCCTCTCATTTGTGGTTGGCCGCGACGGGAACAACGCGTCGCGGACCCGTGAGCTCATCCGGCAGGACCGCGAGTCGTTCTCACTCGCACACCACTCGTTGGACAGCCTGAGCGGGAGCCAGGCGCGCGAGGCGCTGCAGACGGTTCTGGACCGGCTCGGCGTCCCGTCGCTGCGCAAGCTCGAGAGTGCGCTGGCGAAGATCGAGCGGGCCATGGCGGCGCTTCCGGGCATGCAGGAGTTTATCGAGAGTGTGCTGGCCGCGATCCGAAGTGGCAAGCGCGGCGTGGCTGTCGGTGTCGGCAACGCGCTGGGAGTCCTCGCAAGCTGGCGCACCGAGCTCGACGAGGCGCGTGCGTTCCGGACCGGCGCCGCCGACGCGTTTGGCCTCCCGTCGATCAGCCTCACCGAGCTGCGGACGCTGGCGGCGGGCCTGCGGGCAACGAGCACGTCGCGCGAGGTACCCGAGGCCAAGGCGCTCGAGGCGCGAGTCGAGCTTGTGGCGAGACTGGAGGCCCTGCTGGGCGTCACGACGCCCGAGGCTGTGCTCAACGAGGTCGTCGCCCTCTCCCAAAAGGTCGATACCTACGAGTCAGCCCTGCCCGAGTATGTGGTCCTGGTCGACGCGCTCTTCGACATGCTTGACGTTGAGACGCTTGGCGATGTCATGCCTGCGCTGCGGCACGCCCTGGGAGCATAAGCGGGCACTCGCGTCGGCAGCGGTAGCTAACTACTGGCGCCATCCGCCGCATCCGCCGCCGGCTCGGCCGCTGGCTCGGCGCTGCTGGTCCCGGCGTCAGCCTGCTCGCCTTGGGCATCAGCTGGTGGCGTAGGCTTGGAGATGCCCTTGCGGAGGAGGACGAGCGGAAAGAGCTCGTTGGTCCGCTCGTTGAGGCACCAGGCGAGACCGCGACGGCCGTAAACATGCCACATGATGGGCCCAAAGAGGCTGCTAACATGGAACCGCAAAAAGGCCCAGAGCGGGAAGACGGTCGAGGCGGTGCATAGGAGGAGCGTGCCGAGGCCCGGCCAGGCGTAGATGTCAGTGGCGAGCCAGCCGTCGCGGCGAAAGACGGCGTACCAGGCCACAAAGAGTAGGAGCGGAGCCGAGGTCTGGTACAGCACATTAATGCGGCGTGAGTTGGGCGAGAGCTTGGCGGCGGCGTCGTAAAAGTAGAGCGAGTAGAGGACGCGGCGGCGCCAGATGAGAATGATAAGGACCAGCGGCGGCGAGATGAGAGCAAGCCAGTTGCCCATGAACCATTGCGGGCCGGCGCCTGTGGCGTCAGCGACAGCGACAGGACTCATAGCGCCTGGAAGGCGTAAAACGCTGCCGAGGACAAGGAGCTGGGTTGGGAGAGCGGCAAGGCCAAAGACCGGCAGCAGCGCCCAGGCCACTACCGGGCCCTCGACCGCCGGGACAAAGGAGCCAAGAAGCAGGGCGCTGTGCAGAAGAGCAGCGATTGCGAGGGTGTAGCCCGCAGCATGACCGAGGCGAGAACAGGCCTCGTCCGGCCCGGCGTGGTCGCAGGCGGCAGCGAGAGCGTAGAGTACAGCCCCGATGTAGGCAAAGTGGACAGCGTTGAAGATCGACGAGCTTGCCAGACCAACGACTCGCGCCGAGGGCGGAATGCGGTCCTCAAGCGGAGGTAGGCGGGCCTCGGCCTTGCGGCGGGCCTTCTCGGCCTTCTCCTCCTTGGCCGCCTGTGGGTCGAGCGGGGCACCTCCACGGGCCTTGCGGGCCTTTTCCTCCTTCTTACGTCTGCGCTCCGCCATGGCTGCTGCCCGCTCTGCCGGCGACATGTTGTTGAGCTTGCGGCCCATAGTGTCCGGGCGCGAGAGAGGTATGGGTGGGTGTGGGTGAGGAGAGAGGAGCCATGGCGGAGAGGAGGAAGGAGGACAGGGGACCAGACAGGGTGCGATCATGGTCAGACTGGACTGGGGCGGCTGTCTAACCTGCCGATCACTGGCTGTGTGTGTGGTTGGTGGGCAGGGTGACTCTCTGTGCTGGGTCATCGGCTGAGGCGGAGCAGCAGAGGGAGGGAGGAGGAGGAGGGGGGGGTGACTCATGGTGGGGTTCCTGGCAGAGAGAGGATTTGATATGATCTGGATTGGTTTCCCCTGCAACTCTCTGCTCTCTGGCCCTGCTGCATGACGCCATCGGTGACAGACGAGTCGGATCGGTCAGATGGGTCACGTTGAGCGCCACGTGGCTGCGCTCAACTAGTCCAGAGATGGGGAGGGGGGGGGGGGGGGGGAATGGGGGTTTGGTTTAGTTCACATTTTTTTTCTTTTTCCCCTTGTTTATTTTATTACTTATATAAACTGTTAGGGCCTTACGATACGATATGAAGTTAGGGTTGCCATGTTGGTTGTTTTTCCCCTC